>NW_027137168.1:0-127680 GCF_040869045.1 Eurosta solidaginis
ACGAAAAAAAATTTTTTTTTTGGTCCACAGGTTTCGGAGATATCGTTAACGCATCTCAAAAAAACCAAGAACGCAGCAATTTGGAAGCACTAAAAGTACTTTTCCTATAACTACAAACGATGAAATTGACTATACTGAAATTCATTTTTTTGTAGTTTTTATAGTTACTCCGAAAATATAATACATTGTGCGGAAACCAAGCAATTTAAGCAAATTTGGGTTTTTTCTTTTTGAAATACGTTTTAAATCGTTTGTAGTTTTTCATACGAAAAAAACATTTTTTTTTGGTCCACAGGTTTCGGAGATATCGCTAACGCATCTCAAAAAAACCAAGAACGCAGAAATTTGGAAGCACTAAAAGTACTTTTCCTATAACTACAAACGATGAAATTGATTGTAGTGAAATTCATTTTTTTGTAGTTTTTATAGTTACTCCGAAAATATAATACATTGTGCGGAAACCAAGCAATTTAAGCAAATTTGGGTTTTTTCTTTTTGGAATACGTTTTAAATCGTTTGTAGTTTTTCATACGAAAAAAAATTTTTTTTTGGTCCACAGGTTTCGGAGATATAGCTAACGCATCTCGAAAAAACCAAGAACGCAGCAATTTGGAAGCACTAAAAGTACTTTTCATATAACTACAAACTATGAAATTGATTGTAGTGAAATTCATTTTTTTGTAGTTTTTATAGTTACTCCGAAAATATAATACATTGTGCGGAAACCAAGCAATTTAAGCAAATTTGGTTTTTTTGTTTTTGAAATACGTTTTAAATACGTTTCGGAGATATCGCTAACGCATCTCGAAAAAACCAAGAACGCAGCAATTTGGAAGCACTAAAAGTAGTTTTCATATAACTACAAACTATGAAATTGATTGTAGTGAAATTCATTTTTTTGTAGTTTTTATAGTTACTCCGAAAATATAATACATTGTGCGGAAACCAAGCAATTTAAGCAAATTTGGTTTTTTTGTTTTTGAAATACGTTTTAAATCGTTTGTAGTTTTTCATACGAAACAAATTTTTTTTTCTGGTCCACAGATTTCGGAGATATCGCTATCGCATCTGAAAAAAACCAAGAACGCAGCAATTTGGAAGCACTAAAAGTACTTTTTCTATAACTACAAACGATGAAATTGATTGTAGTGAAATTCAGTTTTTTGTAGTTTTTATAGTTACTCCGAAAATATAATACATTGTGCGAAAACCAAGCAATTTAAGCAAATTTGGGTTTTTTCTTTCTGAAATAGGTTTAAATCGTTTGTAGTTTTTCATTGGAAAAACATTTTTTTTTTGGTCCACAGGTTTCGGAGATATCGCTAACGCATCTCAAAAAACCCAAGAACGCAGCAATTTGGAAGCACTAAAAGTACTTTTCCTATAACTACAAACGATGAAATTGATTGTAGTGAAATTCATTTTTTTGTAGTTTTTATAGTTACTCCGAAAATATAATACATTGTACGGAAACCAAGCAAATTAAGCAAATTTGGGTTTTTTCTTTCTGAAATACGTTTTAAATCGTTTGTAGTTTTTCATAGGTAAAACAATTTTTTTTTGGTCCATATGTTTCGGAGATATCGCTAACGCATCTCAAAAAAACCAAGAACGCAGAAATTTGGAAGCACTAAAAGTACTTTTCCTATAACTACAAACGATGAAATTCATTGTAGTGAAATTCATTTTTTTGTAGTTTTTATAGTTACTCCGAAAATATAATACATTGTGCGGAAACCAAGCAATTTAAGCAAATTTGGGTTTTTTTCTTTTTGGAATACGTTTTAAATCGTTTGTAGTTTTTCATACGAAAAAAAATTTTTTTTTTGGTCCACAGGTTTCGGAGATATCGCTAACGCATCTCAAAAAAACCAAGAACGCAGCAATTTGGAAGCACTAAAAGTACTTTTCCTATAACTACAAACGATGAAATTGATTGTAGTGAAATTCATTTTTTTTGTAGTTTTTATAGTTACTCCGAAAATATAATACATTGTGCGGAAACCAAGCAATTTAAGTAAATTTGGTTTTTTTGTTTTTGAAATACGTTTTAAAACGTTTGTAGTTTTTCATACCAAAAAAAAAGTTTCGGAGATATCGCTAACGCATCTCAAAAAAACCAAGTACGCAGCAATTTGGAAGCACTAAAAGTACTTTTGCTATAACTACAAACGATGAAATTGATTATAGTGAAATTAATTTTTTTGTAGTTTTTATAGTTACTCCGAAAATATAATACATTGTGCGGAAACCAAGCAATTTAAGTAAATTTGGTTTTTTTTGTTTTTGAAATACGTTTTAAATCGTTTGTAGTTTTTCATACGAAAAAAAATTTTTATTTTGGTCCACAGGTTTCGGAGATATTGCTAACGCATCTCAAAAAAACCAAGATCGCAGCAATTTGGAAGCACTAAAAGTACTTTTCCTATAACTACAAACGATGAAATTGATTGTAGTGAAATTCATTTTTTTGTAGTTTTTATAGTTACTCCGAAAATATAATACATTGTGCGGAAACCAAGCAATTTAAGCAAATTTGGGTTTTTTCTTTTTGAAATACGTTTTAAATCGTTTGTAGTTTTTCATACGAAAAAAAAAATTTTTTTTTGGTCCACAGGTTTCGGAGATATCGCTAACGCATCTCAAAAAAACCAAGAACGCAGCAATTTGGAAGCACCAAAAGTACTTTTCCTATAACTACAAACGATGAAATTGATTGTAGTGAAATTCATTTTTTTGTAGTTTTTATAGTTACTCCGAAAATATAATACATTGTGCGGAAGCCAAGCAATTTAAGCAAATTTGGGTTTTTTCTTTTTGAAATACGTTTTAAATCGTTTGTAGTTTTTCATACGAAAGAAAAATTTTTTTTTGGTCCACAGGTTTCGGAGATATCGCTAACGCATCTCAAAAAAACCAAGAACGCAGCAATTTGGAAGCACTAAAAGTACTTTTCCTATAACTACAAATGATGAAATTGATTGTAGTGAAATTCATTTTTTTGTAGTTTTTATAGTTACTCCGAAAATATAATACATTGTGCGGAAACCAAGCAATTTAAGCAAATTTGGGTTTTTTCTTTCTGAAATACGTTTTAAATCGTTTGTAGTTTTTCATAGGAAAAAATTTTTTTTTTGGTCCACAGGTTTCGGAGATATCGCTAACGCATCTCAAAAAAACCAAGAACGCAGCAATTTGGAAGCACTAAAAGTACTTTTCCTATAACTACAAACGATGAAATTGATTGTAGTGAAATTCATTTTTTTGTAGTTTTTATAGTTACTCCGAAAATATAATACATTGTACGGAAACCAAGCAATTTAAGCAAATTTGGGTTTTTTTCTTTCTGAAATACGTTTTAAATCGTTTGTAGTTTTTCATAGGTAAAACAATTTTTTTTTGGTCTATATGTTTCGGAGATATCGCTAACGCTTCTCAAAAAAACCAAGAACGCAGCAATTTGGAAGCACTAAAAGTACTTTTCCTATAACTACAAACGATGAAATTGATTGTAGTGAAATTCATTTTTTTGTAGTTCTTATAGTTACTCCGAAAATATAATACATTGTGCGGAAACCAAGCAATTTAAGTAAATTTGGTTTTTTTTGTTTTTGAAATACGTTTTAAATCGTTTGTAGTTTTTCATACGAAAAAAAATTTTTTTTTTGGTCCAGAGGTTTCGGAGATATCGCTAACGCATCTCAAAAAAACCAAGAACGCAGCAATTTGGAAGCACTAAAAGTACTTTTCCTATAACTACAAACGATTAAATTTATTGTAGTGAAATTCAGTTTTTTGTAGTTTTTATAGTTACTCCGAAAATATAATACGTTGTGCGGAAACCAAGCAATTTAAGTAAATTTGGTTTTTTTGTTTTTGAAATACGTTTTAAATCGTTTGTAGTTTTTTATACGAAAAAAAAATTTTTTTTTTTGGTCCACAGGTTTCGGAGATATCGCTAGCGCATCTCAAAAAAACCAAGAACGCAGCAATTTGGAAGCACTAAAAGTACTTTTCCTATAACTACAAACGATGAAATTGATTGTAGTGAAATTCATTTTTTTGTAGTTCTTATAGTTACTCCGAAAATATAATAAATTGTGCGGAAACCAAGCAATTTAAGCAAATTTGGGTTTTTTCTTTCTGAAATACGTTTTAAATCGTTTGTAGTTTTTCATACGAAAAAAAAATTTTTTTTTGGTCCACAGGCTTCGGAGATATCGCTAGCGCATCTCAAAAAAACCAAGAACGCAGCAATTTGGAAGCACTAAAAGTACTTTTCCTATAACTACAAACGATGAAATTGATTGTAGTGAAATAAATTTTTTTGTAGTTCTTATAGTTACTCCGAAAATATAATACATTGTGCGGAAACCAAGCAATTTAAGTAAATTTGGTGTTTTTGTTTTTGAAATACGTTTTAAATCGTTTGTAGTTTTTCATACGAAAAAAAAATTTTTTTTGGTCCACAGGTTTCGGAGATATCGTTAACGCATCTCAAAAAAACCAAGAACGCAGCAATTTGGAAGCACTAAAAGTACTTTTCCTATAACTACAAACGATGAAATTGACTATACTGAAATTCATTTTTTTGTAGTTTTTATAGTTACTCCGAAAATATAATACATTGTGCGGAAACCAAGCAATTTAAGCAAATTTGGGTTTTTTCTTTTTGAAATACGTTTTAAATCGTTTGTAGTTTTTCATACGAAAAAAAGATTTTTTTTTGGTCCACAGGTTTCGGAGATATCGCTAACGCATCTCAAAAAAACCAAGAACGCAGAAATTTGGAAGCACTAAAAGTACTTTTCCTATAACTACAAACGATGAAATTGATTGTAGTGAAATTCATTTTTTCGTAGTTTTTATAGTTACTCCGAAAATATAATACATTGTGCGGAAACCAAGCAATTTAAGCAAATTTGGGTTTTTTCTTTTTGGAATACGTTTTAAATCGTTTGTAGTTTTTCATACGAAAAAAAATTTTTTTTTGGTCCACAGGTTTCGGAGATATAGCTAACGCATCTCGAAAAAACCAAGAACGCAGCAATTTGGAAGCACTAAAAGTACTTTTCATATAACTACAAACTATGAAATTGATTGTAGTGAAATTCATTTTTTTGTAGTTTTTATAGTTACTCCGAAAATATAATACATTTTGCGGAAACCAAGCAATTTAAGCAAATTTGGTTTTTTTGTTTTTGAAATACGTTTTAAATCGTTTGTAGTTTTTCATACGAAACAAATTTTTTTTTCTGGTCCACAGATTTCGGAGATATCGCTATCGCATCTGAAAAAAACCAAGAACGCAGCAATTTGGAAGCACTAAAAGTACTTTTTCTATAACTACAAACGATGAAATTGATTGTAGTGAAATTCAGTTTTTTGTAGTTTTTATAGTTACTCCGAAAATATAATACATTGTGCGAAAACCAAGCAATTTAAGCAAATTTGGGTTTTTTCTTTCTGAAATAGGTTTAAATCGTTTGTAGTTTTTCATTGGAAAAACATTTTTTTTTTGGTCCACAGGTTTCGGAGATATCGCTAACGCATCTCAAAAAACCCAAGAACGCAGCAATTTGGAAGCACTAAAAGTACTTTTCCTATAACTACAAACGATGAAATTGATTGTAGTGAAATTCATTTTTTTGTAGTTTTTATAGTTACTCCGAAAATATAATACATTGTACGGAAACCAAGCAAATTAAGCAAATTTGGGTTTTTTCTTTCTGAAATACGTTTTAAATCGTTTGTAGTTTTTCATAGGTAAAACAATTTTTTTTTGGTCCATATGTTTCGGAGATATCGCTAACGCATCTCAAAAAAACCAAGAACGCAGAAATTTGGAAGCACTAAAAGTACTTTTCCTATAACTACAAACGATGAAATTCATTGTAGTGAAATTCATTTTTTTGTAGTTTTTATAGTTACTCCGAAAATATAATACATTGTGCGGAAACCAAGCAATTTAAGCAAATTTGGGTTTTTTTCTTTTTGGAATACGTTTTAAATCGTTTGTAGTTTTTCATACGAAAAAAAATTTTTTTTTGGTCCACAGGTTTCGGAGATATCGCTAACGCATCTCAAAAAAACCAAGAACGCAGCAATTTGGAAGCACTAAAAGTACTTTTCCTATAACTACAAACGATGAAATTGATTGTAGTGAAATTCATTTTTTTGTAGTTTTTATAGTTACTCCGAAAATATAATACATTGTGCGGAAACCAAGCAATTTAAGTAAATTTGGTTTTTTTGTTTTTGAAATACGTTTTAAAACGTTTGTAGTTTTTCATACCAAAAAAAAAGTTTCGGAGATATCGCTAACGCATCTCAAAAAAACCAAGTACGCAGCAATTTGGAAGCACTAAAAGTACTTTTGCTATAACTACAAACGATGAAATTGATTATAGTGAAATTAATTTTTTTGTAGTTTTTATAGTTACTCCGAAAATATAATACATTGTGCGGAAATCAAGCAATTTAAGTAAATTTGGTTTTTTTTGTTTTTGAAATACGTTTTAAATCGTTTGTAGTTTTTCATACGAAAAAAAATTTTTATTTTGGTCCACAGGTTTCGGAGATATTGCTAACGCATCTCAAAAAAACCAAGATCGCAGCAATTTGGAAGCACTAAAAGTACTTTTCCTATAACTACAAACGATGAAATTGATTGTAGTGAAATTCATTTTTTTGTAGTTTTTATAGTTACTCCGAAAATATAATACATTGTGCGGAAACCAAGCAATTTAAGCAAATTTGGGTTTTTTCTTTTTGAAATACGTTTTAAATCGTTTGTAGTTTTTCATACGAAAAAAAATTTTTTTTTGGTCCACAGGTTTCGGAGATATCGCTAACGCATCTCAAAAAAACCAAGAACGCAGCAATTTGGAAGCACCAAAAGTACTTTTCCTATAACCACAAACGATGAAATTGATTGTAGTGAAATTCATTTTTTTGTAGTTTTTATAGTTACTCCGAAAATATAATACATTGTGCGGAAGCCAAGCAATTTAAGCAAATTTGGGTTTTTTCTTTTTGAAATACGTTTTAAATCGTTTGTAGTTTTTCATACGAAAGAAAAATTTTTTTTTGGTCCACAGGTTTCGGAGATATCGCTAACGCATCTCAAAAAAACCAAGAACGCAGCAATTTGGAAGCACTAAAAGTACTTTTCCTATAACTACAAATGATGAAATTGATTGTAGTGAAATTCATTTTTTTGTAGTTTTTATAGTTACTCCGAAAATATAATACATTGTGCGGAAACCAAGCAATTTAAGCAAATTTGGGTTTTTTCTTTCTGAAATACGTTTTAAATCGTTTGTAGTTTTTCATAGGAAAAAATTTTTTTTTTGGTCCACAGGTTTCGGAGATATCGCTAACGCATCTCAAAAAAACCAAGAACGCAGCAATTTGGAAGCACTAAAAGTACTTTTCCTATAACTACAAACGATGGAATTGATTGTAGTGAAATTCATTTTTTTGTAGTTTTTATAGTTACTCCGAAAATATAATACATTGTACGGAAACCAAGCAATTTAAGCAAATTTGGGTTTTTTTCTTTCTGAAATACGTTTTAAATCGTTTGTAGTTTTTCATAGGTAAAACAATTTTTTTTTGGTCTATATGTTTCGGAGATATCGCTAACGCTTCTCAAAAAAACCAAGAACGCAGCAATTTGGAAGCACTAAAAGTACTTTTCCTATAACTACAAACGATGAAATTGATTGTAGTGAAATTCATTTTTTTGTAGTTCTTATAGTTACTCCGAAAATATAATACATTGTGCGGAAACCAAGCAATTTAAGTAAATTTGGTTTTTTTGTTTTTGAAATACGTTTTAAATCGTTTGTAGTTTTTCATACGAAAAAAAATTTTTTTTTTGGTCCAGAGGTTTCGGAGATATCGCTAACGCATCTCAAAAAAACCAAGAACGCAGCAATTTGGAAGCACTAAAAGTACTTTTCCTATAACTACAAACGATGAAATTTATTGTAGTGAAATTCAGTTTTTTGTAGTTTTTATAGTTACTCCGAAAATATAATACGTTGTGCGGAAACCAAGCAATTTAAGTAAATTTGGTTTTTTTGTTTTTGAAATACGTTTTAAATCGTTTGTAGTTTTTCATACGAAAAAAAAATTTTTTTTTTTGGTCCACAGGTTTCGGAGATATCGCTAGCGCATCTCAAAAAAACCAAGAACGCAGCAATTTGGAAGCACTAAAAGTACTTTTCCTATAACTACAAACGATGAAATTGATTGTAGTGAAATTCATTTTTTGTAGTTCTTATAGTTACTCCGAAAATATAATAAATTGTGCGGAAACCAAGCAATTTAAGCAAATTTGGGTTTTTTCTTTCTGAAATACGTTTTAAATCGTTTGTAGTTTTTCATACGAAAAAAAAAATTTTTTTTTGGTCCACAGGCTTCGGAGATATCGTTAGCGCATCTCAAAAAAACCAAGAACGCAGCAATTTGGAAGCACTAAAAGTACTTTTCCTATAACTACAAACGATGAAATTGATTGTAGTGAAATAAATTTTTTTGTAGTTCTTATAGTTACTCCGAAAATATAATACATTGTGCGGAAACCAAGCAATTTAAGTAAATTTGGTGTTTTTGTTTTTGAAATACGTTTTAAATCGTTTGTAGTTTTTCATACGAAAAAAAAATTTTTTTTGGTCCACAGGTTTCGGAGATATCGTTAACGCATCTCAAAAAAACCCAGAACGCAGCAATTTGGAAGCACTAAAAGTACTTTTCCTATAACTACAAACGATGAAATTGACTATACTGAAATTCATTTTTTTGTAGTTTTTATAGTTACTCCGAAAATATAATACATTGTGCGGAAACCAAGCAATTTAAGCAAATTTGGGTTTTTTCTTTTTGAAATACGTTTTAAATCGTTTGTAGTTTTTCATACGAAAAAAAATTTTTTTTTGGTCCACAGGCTTCGGAGATATCGCTAGCGCATCTCAAAAAAACCAAGAACGCAGCAATTTGGAAGCACTAAAAGTACTTTTCCTATAACTACAAACGATGAAATTGATTGTAGTGAAATAAATTTTTTTGTAGTTCTTATAGTTACTCCGAAAATATAATAAATTGTGCGGAAACCAAGCAATTTAAGCAAATTTGGGTTTTTTCTTTCTGAAATACGTTTTAAATCGTTTGTAGTTTTTCATACGAAAAAAAAATTTTTTTTTGGTCCACAGGCTTCGGAGATATCGCTAGCGCATCTCAAAAAAACCAAGAACGCAGCAATTTGGAAGCACTAAAAGTACTTTTCCTATAACTACAAACGATGAAATTGACTATACTGAAATTCATTTTTTTGTAGTTTTTATAGTTACTCCGAAAATATAATACATTGTGCGGAAACCAAGCAATTTAAGCAAATTTGGGTTTTTTCTTTTTGAAATACGTTTTAAATCGTTTGTAGTTTTTCATACGAAAAAAAACATTTTTTTTTGGTCCACAGGTTTCGGAGATATCGCTAACGCATCTCAAAAAAACCAAGAACGCAGAAATTTGGAAGCACTAAAAGTACTTTTCCTATAACTACAAACGATGAAATTGATTGTAGTGAAATTCATTTTTTCGTAGTTTTTATAGTTACTCCGAAAATATAATACATTGTGCGGAAACCAAGCAATTTAAGCAAATTTGGGTTTTTTCTTTTTGGAATACGTTTTAAATCGTTTGTAGTTTTTCATACGAAAAAAAAATTTTTTTTTGGTCCACAGGTTTCGGAGATATAGCTAACGCATCTCGAAAAAACCAAGAACGCAGCAATTTGGAAGCACTAAAAGTACTTTTCATATAACTACAAACTATGAAATTGATTGTAGTGAAATTCATTTTTTTGTAGTTTTTATAGTTACTCCGAAAATATAATACATTGTGCGGAAACCAAGCAATTTAAGCAAATTTGGTTTTTTTGTTTTTGAAATACGTTTTAAATACGTTTCGGAGATATCGCTAACGCATCTCGAAAAAACCAAGAACGCAGCAATTTGGAAGCACTAAAAGTAGTTTTCATATAACTACAAGCTATGAAATTGATTGTAGTGAAATTCATTTTTTTGTAGTTTTTATAGTTACTCCGAAAATATAATACATTGTGCGGAAACCAAGCAATTTAAGCAAATTTGGTTTTTTTGTTTTTGAAATACGTTTTAAATCGTTTGTAGTTTTTCATACGAAACAAATTTTTTTTTCTGGTCCACAGATTTCGGAGATATCGCTATCGCATCTGAAAAAAACCAAGAACGCAGCAATTTGGAAGCACTAAAAGTACTTTTTCTATAACTACAAACGATGAAATTGATTGTAGTGAAATTCAGTTTTTTGTAGTTTTTATAGTTACTCCGAAAATATAATACATTGTGCGAAAACCAAGCAATTTAAGCAAATTTGGGTTTTTTCTTTCTGAAATAGGTTTAAATCGTTTGTAGTTTTTCATTGGAAAAACATTTTTTTTTTGGTCCACAGGTTTCGGAGATATCGCTAACGCATCTCAAAAAACCCAAGAACGCAGCAATTTGGAAGCACTAAAAGTACTTTTCCTATAACTACAAACGATGAAATTGATTGTAGTGAAATTCATTTTTTTGTAGTTTTTATAGTTACTCCGAAAATATAATACATTGTACGGAAACCAAGCAAATTAAGCAAATTTGGGTTTTTTCTTTCTGAAATACGTTTTAAATCGTTTGTAGTTTTTCATAGGTAAAACAATTTTTTTTTGGTCCATATGTTTCGGAGATATCGCTAACGCATCTCAAAAAAACCAAGAACGCAGAAATTTGGAAGCACTAAAAGTACTTTTCCTATAACTACAAACGATGAAATTCATTGTAGTGAAATTCATTTTTTTGTAGTTTTTATAGTTACTCCGAAAATATAATACATTGTGCGGAAACCAAGCAATTTAAGCAAATTTGGGTTTTTTTCTTTTTGGAATACGTTTTAAATCGTTTGTAGTTTTTCATACGAAAAAAAATTTTTTTTTGGTCCACAGGTTTCGGAGATATCGCTAACGCATCTCAAAAAAACCAAGAACGCAGCAATTTGGAAGCACTAAAAGTACTTTTCATATAACTACAAACTATGAAATTGATTGTAGTGAAATTCATTTTTTTGTAGTTTTTATAGTTACTCCGAAAATATAATACATTGTGCGGAAACCAAGCAATTTAAGCAAATTTGGTTTTTTTGTTTTTGAAATACGTTTTAAATCGTTTGTAGTTTTTCACAGGAAAAACTTTTTTTTTTGGTCCACAGGTTTCGGAGATATCGCTAACGCATCTCAAAAAAACCAAGAACGCAGCAATTTGGAAGCACTGAAAGTACTTTTCCTATAACTACAAACGATGAAATTTATTGTAGTGAAATTAATTTTTTTGTAGTTCTTATAGTTACTCCGAAAATATAATACATTGTGCGGAAACCAACCAATTTAAGCAAACTTGGGTTTTCTCTTTTTGAAATACGTTTTAAATCGTTTGTAGTTTTTCACCGGAAAACAATTTTTTTTTGGTCCACAGGTTTCGGAGATATCGCTAATGCATCTCAAAAAAACCAAGAACGCAGCAATTTGGAAGCACTAAAAGTACTTTTCCTATAACTACAAACGATGAAGTAGTGATTGTAGTGAAATTCATTTTTTTGTAGTTCTTATAGTTACTCCGAAAATATAATACATTGTGCGGAAACCAAGCAATTTAAGTATATATATCCAAGTTTGTTTATACGCTACGATCGTCATAGCAGATACATTACCATGTTCATACATTTCTTAGCTTACATATGAGCATACATACATATGTATGTACGTACATTTGCTTGAGCGTAAGAATAATTTTTGTTAGAAGGGGTATGCTGAAATGAAGTTTGTTTTATTTTTGAACATATGAATTGTAAGCAACAATATTTACTTGCACATTCAAAAACTTTAATATGCTTGTAATTTAAATCGAGAGAATTATTCAAAGAACCCATTTGCTGTGCAAAAATCATTGTTTGGAATACCCAACCGGGTGTATTCGAATTTCCCAATTTTGCAATGTATTATATTTTCGAAGTAACTATAAGAACTACAAGAAAATGAATTTCACTACAATCAATTTCATCGTTTGTAGTTATAGGAAAAGTACTTTTAGTGCTTCCAAATTGCTGCGTTCTTGGTTTTTTGAGATGCGTTAGCGATATCTCCGAAACCTGTGGACCAAAAAAAAAATTTTTTTTTCGTATGAAAAACTACAAACGATTTAAAACGTATATCAAAAAGAAAAAAACCAAATTTACTTAAATTGCTTGGTTTCCGCAGAATGTATTATATTTTCGGAGTAACTATAAAAACTACAAAAAAATTAATTTCACTACAATTAATTTCATCATTTGTAGTTTGATAAGCCAAGTCAAAGAGCACTTGACTAGCATAAATTCCACCCTTAAATACGTATGTGCATATGTACACAGAAGCCTGTGCCTGTCGATCAGCTTTTGAGCATTGTATCATTGAATATATATGTATGAAAATATGAACCAAATTAGAAATGTATATACATACATATTCAATAATACTCCAAAGTAGAGGCAGATATAAATAAATACTTTGGTCGCTTTGATGCTGTGGCAGCGTCTTGAGATAAGAAGAAAAAAACTTGCCGCTTGCTACGTTCTAAAGCGACCAAAGACTTTATGTAAATCCGCGTATACAGACATATATATATACATATGAATGCTCGTAGCAATTAGCCAACGAAATACAATAGGCACGAGCCAAATTATGTGTCGTCGGTGGTTAAAAGTGTTGCCGTTTGCAGCTTTAATCAACTGACAGCTAAAAGGGGAATTTATTATTAATACTAAAATAAAGGAATTTATTGCTCTTTTGCGACATAATGTTATTTTTCTTGGCAAAATTACTTTAATTCATTTCGCCCCTCCCATTTATTACTTTCTATCTATGAAAATAGTGTAAAATTCTTACTTTGTACTGACATGTGATAAACAAGTCAACATACACAATATGACGTCACAGTGCGAATTCGGGCCAGAAACGGGTAAAACTCGACTTTTATGTATTAACTGCAACACAGCTGCTGAAAACTTGGTTGTTCGACTGCGCGAACAATTTTTCGACAGAATAAGATCAGGTTTTTCAAATAGCAAATTAAAATTTCCATAAGCTCTGCCAACTCGGCAATTCGGTATATTGGAAAATTATTTGCAAAAATGTATATGAACAATGCATGAAAATTTTTAGATTATATTGCTAATACGTTACTGGGCATTTATTGGGCAATATACTCGCATCTTTATTTGCATTTTTTACTACCATATTATTACTTCGATTAGGGCATATAAATAGTTTGGTATTATTTCATAGGAAAAGTGCCTAGTTATGGAAGTAGTTATGCGCGTTATAATGAAAGTCCTCAATATGCATCGAAACTGGTATTTATAAAATCACAAACATTTTTCTTTTGACGATTTTATCATATGCCATATTGCCAAATTGCATCACCAATTTGGACAACTTAAGAAGAAGCATTATGAATGAAAAAGAGGAAGCTAGTTTTCAGGATTTTGTGATTTACATTTGAACATACATATGTATGTATGTACACATGCTTGTGCGTAAGAATAATTTTTGTTGGAAGTGGTTGGTTGAATAGAAGTTTTTTTTTTTTTTTTGAACATGTGAATGTACAAACATACATATGTTAGCTTATGCTTGGATATATTGGTATCAATGGGGTGGGTGTGAAGTGGAGTGAAATGGGGTGTTGGTTGATCTTTAGTTTAAAAATATATGTATGTGTTTGCATATATATCTAAGTTTGTTTATACGCTACGATCGTCATAGCAGAAACATTACCATGTTCATTCATTTCTTAGCTTACATATGAGCATACATACATATTTATGTACGCACATTTGCTTGAGCGTAAGAATAATTTTTGTTAGAAGGGGTATGCTGAAATGAAGTTTGTTTTATTTTTGAACATATGAATTGTAAGCAACAATATTTACTTGCACATTCAAAAACTTTAATATGCTTGTAATTTAAATCGAGAGAATTATTCGAAGAACCCATTTGCTGTGCAAAAATCATTGTTTGGAATACCCAACCGGGTGTATTCGAATTTCCCAATTTTGCAATGTATTATATTTTCGTAGTAACTATAAGAACTACAAAAAAATGAATTTCACTACAATCAATTTCATCGTTTGTAGTTATAGGAAAAGTACTTTTAGTGTTTCCAAATTGCTGCGTTCTTGGTTTTTTTGAGATGCGTTAGCGATATCTCCGAAACCTGTGGACCAAAAAAAAAATTTTTTTTCCTATGAAAAACTGCAAACGATTTAAAACGTATTTCAAGAAGAAAAAACCCAAATTTGCTTAAATTGCTTGGTTTCCGCACAATTTATTATATTTTCGGAGTAACTATAAGAACTACAAAAAAATGAATTTCACAACAATCAATTTCATCGTTTTTAGTTATAGGAAAAGTACTTTTAGTGTTTCCAAATTGCTGCGTTCTTGGTTTTTTTGAGATGCGTTAGCGATATCTCCGAAACCTGTGGACCAAAAAAAAAATTTTTTTTCCTATGAAAAACTACAAACGATTTAAAACGTATTTCAGAAAGAAAAAACCCAAATTTGCTTAAATTGCTTGGTTTCCGCACAATGTATTATATTTTAGGAGTAACTATAAGAACTACAAAAAAATGAATTTCACTACAATCAATTGCATCGTTTGTAGTTATAGAAATCACAAAAAAAATTTGGATTTTTTCAAAGCGGGTTCCAGCGTGATGCAGCTCTCCTAAAGGTGTATTTTTTGCATAACCCCCTACATTATTAATAGTGAACGATGGGCAGTACTTGCAATAGAGCCCTTTTTTATTATATTATAATTATAAGCTTTTATTTAGTTTCACTTTTGTTGTCTGTAATGGAATCTTGCAAGTTAAATTTGATGCACTTCCCGTTGTCCGATTGAGCTGAAATTTTGCACACATGTATAACTCCGATGACAATGCAATATTACTTTGTTAGAATTCGATAAATTAATCGATAGCACAGATATCGGTAAAGATTTGTATTTACTTTGGCATAACAGCCTAAGTCCCATACAATCCCGCCGGTACCTATCCGTGGATTGTGATATTTGGACGTGGTGAATCACGGGTGGTGAATCTCAACGCTTGCGAAAAGCGGGGACACAACCCTCCGTTGTATTTCTGTGTATAACCAACATAGCTGAATTTTTAAGGCTGTTTAACTCTGTAATCTTTTCTGTAATTTATTTTGCTTTTGGAAAAATTACCTATTTGAAAAAAGCTGGCTGAAAAATATTGGCATAACAGCTTAAGTTAAATCAAGAATGGAAAATCTTGGAAAATTTGAGCAGATGTGGCAATTTCGCGCGTCCGTTGAACGAAATATTGACAACCTGCTGATCATCGCTAGGAAATTAGCGACATTCCATCAACTAATCAGCACTTTAGCAATACTACTGTTATTATTTGGCCGCTCAAACACACACATTTTAATTGTGCATTAAATCTAAAATATACAAATACACCATAATAATTTACACGGCCAAAGCCATAATAATTTACACGGGTCATCAATTCTTTCTCTGATTCAAAATCTGAACTACCAGCGCTACCGTCAACAGCTCAGTGTCATCACTGCCAGTAGCGCCAATAACACCAATCTCGTGCCTGACACACAAAAGTCGTTTCACTCAATAGCGCAAGTAAAATGTACTACGCACTCACTACTAAGTAGCGTCAAAAATTCGCTTGGAGTCATTTCGTCAATGAGCTACCATTGAGCTGGCACCGCATTGGCGCTGGCGCCATGCAATTTACATCACTAAAATTGCGCGAATACCCAGGCTCATGACTTTGTTAATCCAGATGGTGAAAACGAACTCTCAAAGGAATGCAACCTTGCAAACAACAGCCGTCATTTTCAAAGTGTAAAAATTCTGTGATACAACGAACGCTAACGCGGTTAGGCTCTTATCGGTAGTTGTTGCATACTTTTCTGCGCACTTGATTTTGTTTTACAGATTTTTGGCGATGGAATTTTAGCTAAGCGAAAGTTGGAATATTAGCCGTGTTTTTTATACACGCGTATAGGTTTACGTTTGCGCGTGAAAAAAACGCCTATCCTCGCTTACATAATGCGTAGGAGACCCATCTAGTGGCAGTGGTTAAACAACTAGCTACAGCTACAGCGTGTACCGAAAAGCGGAGACACGACCCTCTGTTGTATGTCTGTGTATAACGTATAGCTAAATCAGTTGCGATGAATTGTGGACACACATAGAATACATAGAATTAGTGTAGGGTGAAACAAAAACACATATTTCAGTTACATCTGCGTATAATGCGTATTGGAATTTATTAGTACACATTTTATGCGCAGCAACTTCAGAGGTGTACTTAAAGTTTGGCGCTTAGCAGTCCATATAAATTATAAGCGTATATACGTTTACGTGTAAAAAAAAATACGGCTATTATCTTAAAACAAATTTAACACACAGAGCAGAGATCTGGAAAGAGTAGTTGTAAACTGAACGCCACATAGGCCAAGTCACAATAAAACATGATTTTAAGTTAGTTAACACTGTTTGACACAATTTTATATGTGCTCTCTGTCAAAAGCCGAGTTAGGTCTTTAGCAGGTATTCGAATCGAAGAACTTGACTGTTCAAAGTAGACTTCGAAGAAACCCTCTAATGTTGATGCATTAAAAGAAATGGATAGAATGAGAAACGTTACAAATAACTAAGTAAAGTTTACGTAACTAATTTAAACAATATTTTACTCTACTAAAAATTAAAAAAAAAATCATATTTAAATTAAATTTAAGAAAAAGGCTTTTCTAAGAACAAGCTTCTATTACTTGTTAATAAAACGAACTAAAAAGTAAAAAATAAAATTAAAGAAAAAAAAACTTTTTTAAAAATAAGCTTTTATTATTTCGGTTAATAAAATTAACTACAAAGTAAACAATAAATTGACTCTAAAGAAATATAACACTTTATAAGTTCATTGTAAGCTTAAACGATAATTAGGCTTTTTCGTCAGCGACAAAAAAATTCTATATCGTACATAATTATATATTTTTAACATTAAAACTTTACACCTAAATTATTAAAGCTTACAGTTTATATCACAGTGTTACATTGCGATAGCAAGAAAATGAGATCCTAAATGTTCTTAATTATACCATCAAAATTTAACACGTTTTTTATTAGAACAATTTGGACTTTGATATAAAATGTAAGATTTAATAATTTAGGTGTAAAGTTTTAATGTTAAAAATATATAATTATGTACGATATAGAATTTTTTGTCGCAAACGAAAAAGCCTAATTATAGTTTAAGCTTACAATGAACTTATAAAGTGTTACATTTCTTTAGAGTCAATTTATTGTTTACTTTGTAGTTAATTTTATTAACCAAAATAATAAAAGCTTATTTTTAAAAAAGTTTTTTTTTCTTTAATTTTTTTATATCAGATAAAACCAGCCATTCACAGTAATCAGCTAAATGTTTATGCGATACATAATTTTTAATCTCTTTGCCACAAATTGTTCTAGTAGAAAATGGAAATGTGTAATTATTTGATGGTATCCAAGGGTTTACCAGGAGATATCTTTTCACCAAGTTGCTTATCTTTAGGCCGATATAATGACCTACGTCGCTGGAAATTGACGGCTGCTGGTACGACTGGAAACATAAATTTTATTACTCAATATATTATTATATTATTTCATCGCGCACTGTAACGAGTACGAGTGAATTCCACTTTAAATTATTTGTTGCCCAATGAGTGCAAAACATTGAATGCCTAATGCATGTAACAACATATTTACTTACCATTTTCTATTTTTCACAATTGCTTTATTAAAAAGCAAATTCAAGCACTAATCTCGAAGGATAAAATATTATAACTCCCACAATTTAATAAAAACACTTTGCCACTTTGATATGTTCGCAATAGTTTTGACAGTATATTCACAGCTGATCGATCGATATACCAGCACACATACCAGCATGCATGTAGCACGATATACCAGCGCGCATATGACTATCGATTGTTTGGCGTGGGTTTAAAACAGGCATGCTTAAAGCGCCAAATACACGACACGAACATTTCCGCGAACATTCCGCAATCTTGTTCGCAGCTTTCGCCATACACCATACGAACTTTTGGCCGAACATTAGACATTTTTTATTGTCCATTTTACTTTTCCGCGCACGTCTGTTCCGTTCAGAAATTACTACGATTATGAGCTATTTCGCCATACACGCACGAACAGTTCGCGCAAATGTTCGCCAAAAATTAAAATATTTTGATTTTTGGCGGACATTTGCGCGAACTGGCAAACACCACCATACACGACAGAAAAGGTCGCAGAAACATGACATAACGGGAATGTTCGCGGAAATGTTCGCGTCGTGTATTTGGCGCTTAACCAACGAACCGATATCATTTCGTTACGATAATTAACGTTAATAAACGAAACAAAGTCATTTGGTTTCGTTTATTAACGTTAAGAACGTCAAATTAACGAAATGATTTTGTTTCGTTTTCTGCCATATCAAAACGAAATCTAATAGTTTATGTTGATTATTAATTTCAAACTATGCTGGCAAAGCTGATTGATGGGGGAGTCATTAAAGTGAAAACATTAGCCAAGCTGATTGGTACTTTTCTCATGAATTTTGACAGTACGAATATTTCTCAGAGTATTTTTGACATTACCACCAACGAATTACACAAACAAGTTACATGGAGTTAGTGTGTATGTCCGCACCACCTTAAGGCTTCACCATGGCTATAGCGTTGCCAGCACAATTCAAACATAAAGTATCACGTTTTTGTTAACGTTTTTAACGTTAACGAAAGCTTTTCGTTTCGGTGAAAACCGGGATACAATTTATATTGATAATTTCTTTATTGATAATATTTCGGAGTGTTTCAACGCAAAAGGCGGAAATTTTTTGATAAACGATTAGCTTAACGCTAAGGTGCATCCCTGGTTTACAACATGTTGTTTAATACAAACTACTTACAAAATAAGATTTAAGCCCAAATGTCTTCCCAGGCAGGAAAATCATCGTAATCTAACAATTTGAAAATAGATAATTATGAACAATTTCCGGAGGTAGAATGATTTCAATAAGCGTATATTTTAATTTCTGAACCAAACTCGGATTTCTCGCATGAACAATTTCCGAAAGTAGAATGATTTCAATAAGCGTATATTTTAATTTCTGAACCAAATTCGGATTTCTCGACCTTTGTGGGGGGGGGGGGGGGTGGAAATGTTACCTCCCCCCCAGTAGATCCGCGCCTGATCGGACTTAAAAAATAAAAATACAGATTTTACTTTTATATGTGGACTTTTATGGAAAAAGTTCGAAAAATAAAAAGGATGCATGATTCGACATGATATTGCTATAGGGATACCTGGGGGCTCAAACATTTTCACCTAGGACAATTTTTTCGACTCCGAAAAAAAAAAAATTTTTATTTTCCCTCCCTGGCCATAAGTCGAACAAAAATTTACCAATCCAACTACCAATGTGAAATTTGGTAGGGGCTTAGTTTCTAGGACGATAACGGTTTTTTGTGAAAAATGGCAGAATCGGTTGAAGCCACGCCCAGTTTTTATACACAGTCGACCGTTTGCCCTTCCGCTCGGCCGTTAACAAGATAACTTGAGCAAAAATCGATATATCTTTACTAAACTCAGTTCACGTACTTATCTGAGCTCACTTTGTATTTGTTCGGCCGGGGTGCGTCTGCTCCTGGAGGTAGTTGGGCGCACCGGGGTCGATTTCAATAAGCGGGTGGATTTGTAAATAAATAAGAGAAGACGAGAATTTGTCGTTATAATAGATGCGTTTTATTATGTAGGGCTAAGAAATATAAAGATGTTACAATATTACCTGATTAACGTAGTGATACGGCAGAGATCGCTGGCGGCAGATGTGAGCTGTACGGCTGTTGAAATCCAAAAGGCCGGTTTTATAGAAAGCGACAACCGTTGTCCAGCAAAATCCTCCCCTTTGGAGGGGAAAGGCAGCCACACATCAACTCCGACATGCATATGAATGAGTGCTGACAAAAACCACACATACACGACCATGTACATGCAGTGATGGTGTGGATGGCTATAAGTTAAAGTCGAGTATCGAGTATCGAATCGCAGAGTTGCATTAGGGGGATCGCATTCAGATGCGGAAAAGTTAGGCGTCCTGCCTAAACATGCCGCCCCCTTGCGATACGCAACATCGTTTTTACCCCCACCGATCTCCGACCGCTGAAAAGCAACGAGAACAAAACATTTGCATTAAAACTAAACTTAACCTAAATCGCGTATTTCGCCAGCGTCGCGGGTGGCCGGGAGTCCTGCCCGACTTGCGCAGCATGCCACCTAAGCTAGGATGATAGGAACATTTATGATAAAGTAGACGTGAATATTTATTGCTATTTGATGATACATAATTCTTAAAATATATAGAATCCATAAAGAAATAGTGCTGCACGAAGAGGCCGAGGTCCCCGTTCCAGACTGGCAAAATTTTGGTTTCTCCTTTTGTTGGAGGGAAAGGCCGACGTCTTCGTTCCATATTCGCAGTTTTTTTTTGGTTTTGGTTGGACGAAGAGGCCGAGGTCTCCGTTCTAGAATCGCAGGTTTTTTTTTGTTTAGGCAGGATGCCTAACTTTTCCGCATCTGAGTGCGATCTCTCTAATGCAACTCTGCTATTCGATACTCGAAACTCGATTCAACTTATAGCCACCCACACCATCACCGCCGAATGCATGCGCATGCACGTTTATGTGTGTTTTGTCAGCACTTATGCACATGCATGTCGGCGTTTATGTGTGGGTGACTTTCCCCTCCGAAAACGGAGGATTTTGCGAGCCAACGGTTCTCGCCTTCGATACAACCGGCCTCTTGAACTTTAACAGCCAACCAGCTCATATCTGCCGCCAGCGATCTCTGCCGTTCTTCCGCGATTTCTTAAGGTAATATTGTAACCTTTTTATTTCTTAATTCGACATAATAAAACGCATCTATTATAACGAGAAATTCTCGTCTTCTCTTATTTATTTGCGCATACACCCGCTTATTGAGATCGACCCCGGTGCGCCCACCTACATCCAGGAGCAAACGCACCCCGGCCGAACATTTGGTCCTATCTCCCCGAGAAAGGAATTAAAACGCCTATATACAGTCCAAATCTCAAGATATCAAAGCTGACCGCACCACAAAGTTTATGCGACGAAAGTTATTTGTCACAATCAACAGCGATACCACCAAAAAACAAAAAAGGGGAAGCAAAAGTGAGAACGCTTATTACATTCACATCAGCGCGATATCGTCACATAATACCAAAACGAGGAAAAGAACACTGAGCAAGCTACAGCCAGCTGAAGCCACTGCAACACCACAAGCTGCTTGCCACACCGGAACACAAATCTCCACAAAATAAAGTCCAAAGTAAGTGCAATATTTCTTGCCTGAATTTTTTTGGTTGTAATAAAAACAAATAAAACCGGGTCGAAACAAATAATCTATATTATCAGTGCCACACGCGTAGTGACTTGTGATTAAACGCGAAAAGTGTAAAAATTTAGTGTCGAAAAGAAAGTACTGCAAACGCAAAAATTAACGTTGTTTTTTATAATTCCTTGTTACTATCTGTTCTGTCCCCCCACCAGCGGTAAGGCTCTCCGGTCACAGCACAAGGAAGAGGTGCACATAACCTCACTTTCATATAAACTTTCAAGCCATTCTATTTCGGCATTGTTCCTTTTTGCATCACGTTAGTTTCACTAGTTTTTCTAATAAATTTTTGTTACACAGTTTCTTCGTTTTTGCACAAGATTTATCACACGTTTTTACACTTTTCGTCCAGTTCATATCAGCGCGCGCACATATTATACAATACAATTTAACTTTGAAGTGGCGAGTGGCCCCCTTTACGGCACAAAATAATCTCAAAATAATAAATTAAACATATTCAAAGCAATAAATAAAAGTTTCTCGTATTTAATTGTTGTTGGTTGGGTGATTCGCACAGGTTCATGCAAATTTATATTCCTCACTTAATTTGTTCACAAATTTTCATCCATGAACACGGAATCTTACACCAGGTTGGCCGATCGAATAATCGAGTTCGAGGCCGACTTTAATGACATGATTGCGGCTCTGCACACAACACACACTCTTGCAATACAGCAAAAAGAGTTGCACGCTAAGTGGGAAAAGCAGAGACCGCCCTCGATGAGTTACTTGACTCTGACACGCTTGAAGCAAAAAAGATTTCAGCGGTCAAGATCAAGCATAATGCGGCATATGCCGTATTCCTGAGATGCATGTCAAATATGGCTGAAATTCAAACTAAATTGAAGGAGGAAAAAGATAGGGCATTTCGACCTGAGGGAGAACTCGCGCAGGAATATAGTATCCGCCTGCCAGCTTGCGATACTGAGGTATTCAAGGGCGACTACCTATCTCGGCCAACGTTTCGTGATCTATTCACGGCCATCTATAAAAATAACAGTCGCCTAAGCCCGGTAGAAAAGTTGTTACACCTTAACCAAAAAACTCAAGGTGAGGCAAAGGATATCGTAAAGAAATGTCCCTTGACAAATGATGGCTTCGAAACAGCTTGGAAAAGCCTATGCGAGAGATACGAGAATAAACGGATTTTCGTAAACTCACAACTACAAATTTTATTTAATCTGAAAAAGATAGACAGTGAGTGCGGCAGCTCAATTAAAACCTTACAGCGCGACATAAATAATTCTTTGGCATCCTTAAAAACCCATCAGATAGATGTTTTAAATTGGGATGCGATTATTATCTATTCATGTTCGACAAAATTACCTGAAAATACGTTGGCTTTATGGGAGCAGAGCACTGATCACAAAACGAAGTGGGAGGATATGGACAAATTCTTGTCAAATCGTTTTCAGACGCTTGAAACCATATCTGGTTTTACAGGGAATGCCACTTATAAAGTGCAAAAATCAAACACGTCGCGACAATCGACAGGAACCCCTACGTAAAGACTTGGTGCTTTTCAAACAAAAGTATCCAAGCAAACAACAAAATCAATGTGTAAAATGTGCAAATCTACGGAGCACAGATTATGCTACTGTTCACGCTATTGCGATTTAACTCCGAGAGAAAGGATTAAATTCGTTAAATACACAAATGGCTGCCTGAACTGTTTATCCCCAGGACACACAGTGACGAGGTGCACCAGTTCGTACAACTGTTCCAAATGCAACTCTCGTCACCACATCCTCCTGCATGCGGACACACTTCAGCAGCCGGTGGTGCGCAATCCTTTCAAAGGTGCGGATAATACCCCGTCAAGTTCGGCACAGGCGCGGAAAAGACAGGAATCGCGACAACCACCTTCCTCTGCGGATCAGAATGTCAAATCCTGCCATGCCAATTCCAGCACAGGTGTGCTATTAGGAACTGCTCGCGTACACATTCAGCATAATTGTACCGACTTCTCCGCGCGGGCATTAATTGATTCTGGGTCTTAATATTCCTTCATAACTGAAAGACTGAAAGGTAGAATCAATTTTCCAGCGAATAAAATGCATGCTCAAGTTTCAGGCATCACAAATGCGGTGTCAGCTAAGGTGAAAGAAGCATTCAACATTAAATTACGTTCACCAGTGGATCCCTGCCTCAGCCTGAATATACCCGTTCTCGTTCTAGCTAAATTCACTGGGGATCTTCCATCCTGCCATATCAACGCAATAGCTATGCAGGCATTCCCAGACTTAGTTTTAGCAGACAAGATGTTCTACATCAACGAAGACGTAGACCTCGTACTTGGCGGAGACATATATCCCCAAATTTTAATGAGCGGTATAAAAAAAATGTGCTAAACACACTCTTAGCCTAAGAGACAGTGTTTTTCTACAACGAAGTTGCGTTAGACAACCAACTCAAAGCTTTCTGAGAGGTAGAAAATGTACCCAAAAACAAAATATTAAATGAAGAGGAAAGGTACTGCGAAAAATTATTTAAAGAAGCAACGAAACGTGATGAAGATGGAAGGTACACCGTGTCACTACCATTCAGGGAGGATTACCCCAATAATGTAAATTTAGGACCGTCCCTGAAACGCGCATGCTCTCAATTCTTCCGGAATGAGGGGCGGCTAACAAAAAACCCAGATTTAGGCAAAGAATATGTTCGAGTGTTGTCAGAATATTAGGCGCTTGGACATATGAAAAAAATTGAAAAGAATATCCCATCCGACGATTCGGATAATTACTTCCTGCCGCCCCACGCCGTTGTAAAAGCTGAAAGTACAACCAACAAGGTACGCGTTGTATTTAATGCCTCAAGCCCTACGGCGATATTCTACTCCCAGGCCCAGTTCTACAAGCCGATCTACCCATTGTAATCTTTCGATGTAGACTATACCGCTTCGTTTTCAACAGCGGCATCGAAAAGATGTATCGATAAATTTGGGTGGACGAAAATCACACCAAATTTCAACATATTGTGCATCGCACTTGCCCGAATGACCCTATTAGTCTCTACGAATTAAAGACGGTTACCTTCGGAGTGAATTGCGCTCCATATCTCGCGATAAGAACGCTCCTACAACTGGCAGACGACGTATCAAATTCACACCCTACAGCGGATAGCATACTGCGAGAATACATGTATGTAGATGACGTGCTAGCGGGTGGACATACGATCATATTGACCATTAAAGCCAGAGATAGAATTCGTCCCACACTCAGCGGGTTTTCCACTTCGCAAATGGACATCCAATTCAGAGGACATTCTAAAGGACATCCATAAAGCAGACTTGCTCAGTGAAAACTTCCTGCCATTCGAAGATACCGGTTCAGTGAAAGCATTATGTATTCGATGGAATGCCCACTCAGATTTATTTTATTTTAAAACAGGGACGCTGGAAAACCCGGAAAACATTACGAAGAGAGCGATACTATCAGCAATCGCCAAACTTTTCGATTCCTTAGGATGGCTGGCACCAATGGTCATTTTGGCAAAAATACTCATGCCGAGTATATGGTTAGAAGGCACCGCTTGGGACGAACCAATATCGACCAGTACGCTGGTACGATGGAAAACCTTCATCGACCAATACCACGAGACCGATAAAATAAGGATACCTAGATGGGTCAACTTTTCTCCAGGAACCGACATCGATATCCATGGATTTTGTAACGCATCCGAGAAGGCTTATGCAGCAGCCGTTTACATGCGCGTGAAAACGAATGACGACATCAGGACAAACCTGCTGCTAGCAAAAACCCGAGTAGCCCCAGTGAAAACCCTGTCTCTTCCACGATTGGAAATTTGCGGAGCCGTACTGTTAGCGGAAATCACCGAATCAATTTTCAGGAACCTTAAATTGGGACCTATGAGAATTCACCTTTGGACGGAACCAACTATCGTCCTCGCATGGATAAGGAAACCGCCTTGTTCCTGGTCCACTTTGGTCGCACATAGGATCACCAAGATCATCGACATGGTCGGAAATAAGGACTGGTTGTACGTAAATTCAGAATAAAAACCAGCAGATTTAGGTAGCAGAGGATTACCTGCGTCTGAATTGGTCAACAATTCGTTGTGGTGGCAGGGACCTTCTTGGCTGCAAGAAGACACTTCCCAATGGCCAGCACAAGAAAGTGACTACATCAGCTCCGTAGAGGAAAAGAGGGCAAAGACCTTCGCAACAATAACCGCAAATCCTACCGATATTCTCCAACGCTTTTCTGACCTACCAAGAGCTTTATGAGTGCTGTCCTATGTGATGAGATCCTACCGAAGAACTCACCCCGAAACAAAAAAATTCATTGCATGTCATGTCGCACTTAATCTCCCCTGATGAAGTTAAGGTCACTACACGAGTTTTAATTAAAGTATATCAGAAACAACATTTCAGTTCAGAATATAGAGACTTAAAGGCCGGAAAACCAATTGAAGGGAAAAGTGCAATACTCTCACTTAATCCATACCTAGACCAACATGGCATCATTCGGGTAGGAGGGCGAGTCGGGGCGTCAAAGGACTTAGCTTTTAATGAACGCCACCCAATCCTCCTCCCATACAACTGCAGGCTATCCCGTCTGACGGTCAGAATCTTTTATCAACAAAGTTTGCATGGGGAAAATCAACTCATGTTACGTCTGATACGCTCCCAATACTGGATACCTAATGTAAAAACCATGATTAGGGCAATCCTTCACAAGTGCAAGGTTTGCACGATACATCGAAAACGGGCTCAGACCCGGCTCATGGGTATTCTCCCTCGCGAGCGCACGACATTCAGCCGTGCATTCACGAATACTAGTGTCGACTTCGCCGGACCTTTCGACATTAAAAGTACCGCGGCAGAGGGTGTCGACTATCCAAAGGCTATGTCTGCCTTTCGTGTGTTTTTCCACACGAGCGATTCATCTGGAGGCCACTACTGACCTCAGCACACCATCATTTCTTGCGGCACTTGTCCGTTTCATATCTAGGCGCGGATGCCAAAAAAATATGTACTCCGACAACGGTACGAACTTTGTCGGGGCGTCACGATCCTTACGATCAGAATTCAAGACTTTCATCTCACAAGCGCGAGAGAACGCTGTCACAAAATACAGCCACCAGTCACTCACGTGGCATTTCATCCCTGCGGGCGCGCCCCATATGGGAGGCTGGGGATAAAAGCTTCAAAAGCCACTTCAAAAAGATAGCCTCACCACACAAATTCACCTTCGAGGAATTCCACAAACTCTTGTGCCGGATCGAGGCATGCCTGAACTCGCGGCCGCTCAGCCCGACGTACAATGACCCAACGGACTTATAGCCGCTTACCACAGGCCATTTTCTCACGGGCAGCCACCTACTGGCCCCGCCAGAACCGGATGCTAGTGAGAGCTCTGCCTGGATGATCAATCGGTGGCAGAAACTCAAAGCCCTCCATCACACTTTCTGCAAGCGATGGAAACCGATTATCTATCCGAACTTCAACAACGAGTGAGGTGGAAGCATCCCAAACAAAACATACAAGTGGGAGATCTCGTTGTCCTCAAAGAGGACAACTTATCTCCCAACGAATGGAGGTTAGGTCGAGTCGTCAACGTACACCCCGGCGAAGATAACCGAGTTCGCGTAGTCGACCTCATAACCGAGAAGGGTCAAGTCAGACGACCTTTGGTCAAACTGATCCTTCCTCCAACGGAGGAAATGGATTGCGAGAAGGCCAAGAGCTCCTCATAACAATCCCTCCCTTCCTTTCCGAATACCCCCTTCCTATCGAGAATCCACCAAAAACCCGGCTCTCGTTCACCCGGAACGAGGCTAACCAACAACCCTAATGTAGATCCCCCATCTGCCACAAAACACTTATTTTTTTTTATCTTTACAAAATCAACACCCAAATTCACTCGCTCACCTCTAGCGAGGATACCAGAAACAATCCCACAATTCACTCGTTTTCCCAGAACGAGGACACCAGAAAAGCCTACTGCAGAAAGGCGAGCCGATCTGCAACAGAATCTAAGGGCCTTCGGCCATCTATATTTTCACACTTCCAACAAATCAACCCAAATTCCCTCGCTCACCACGAGCAAGGACCACAGAACACCTACGCACTCGGCCATCGGCGCGAGGCCTACAGAATTTACCAAAATTCATCCCCTTACCCGGAGCGCGGATCGTAGAATACCTACGATTCGGAATTATGACACATCATTTAGGTAAGACTCCAAGTACGAGTGTTCATACGAGGAATCAACAAACGAAGAACCGAAATATCCAACACGCAAAATGTTTGCGAGGTTGAGTGCTACGTAATTTAGAAAAAAAAAATAAAAATTTTTTAGAAGCGATTTAAAACACATAAATGTCTCAACACTTCGAAAACAGCAAACGCTAATTATACGAAATAGCGAAAATTACCGATAACTTATTAAATATAAGAACTACATAACTCAAGTTTAATCAAAGGATCGCTAAAAGGAAACAATTCGTTTTACAACTTCTTATTGTTGTAAAATGGTGTATACAATTTAATACACTTTTCTGCAGGAGCAAGTTAATTTGTAATTTCTCTCCGACGCACAGTGTTTCGTGTAGAACAAGCTAGCTGGACAAAATTATTTTATGAGATTTTCCGTTTCATATGCAGTCATTTATTACAACTACGTCATTTTTTTCAGGCATATGTTCTTTTTTTTATTTTTTTTTCCAAAATTTTACTTCATAGGCATACATTTGCTTATTTCATATACAGTAACTAATGTGAATAAGTGACATAGATGCAAAAAAATTTAAAGGACTTAAGAATATTACTTTATTGTACTTAAATTTAATGGACTACAAATCTCAATACTCTAAAAACTTCCGAAAAAAAAATTAAAATTTTTTATGAAAATTCGTCGAATTTTTCAAACATTTTTTAAATATAATTTAGTTTTTGTTATAGATCGTGACAAATTTTCTATGGGAAATTAGTTAAAATAAATTTGCGAAAGCGAAGATTGTAAGAATTGTCCAAAAAGGGGTGTCTACTTATTTATGTGAGTGACTGTACATATCTACATACATATTTTGTATTTATTTGAGTATTTATCCTGGCACTACAATTTTTACAAAATTATTTTATAGTACCAGTCAGGAATGTAAAAGTGAATTACAATAATAATAACAACAATGTAAATAATTAAATTAATTATGTGAAAATAACTTATTACAAAAACTTAAAAGTAAAGTATAATACAAAGTAGAAAAGAAAATATATTTAAATTAAATAAAACCTGATCCAACAAAAAGTTATAGGGTAGGTTATCTTTTATAATTATGTTATTATTCGCTATCATCACTTTCATTCGATGAGTCACTTGTGGAATAGTCATGAGCATCAGCAACACTACTGTGAAAGCTTGAAACAACTGGGGTATTTATTGACTCCTCAACACTATCGGGGGACAGTAAATTTAAGACTTCTGAAGTCAGAATTTTAAATTTTTTTAAGTATCTCCCTAAAAATGTTAACTAAAGGATCCGATGTTATAAGCAACATATTCATAAGATCTCTATTCGTGGCTGCACGCGACTGCTTTTGTGTGTTATCATCCCTGAATCGTCTCAAATCTTTGTTACGGGCTTCCTGAGCTTCCTCAGAAAGTTGACCAATAGGTAATATTGCTGATTTTATAACATCAGTACTATCTACTAAGATTTTATGAACTGTAACAGGCATATTAAACCATGGATAGAGATCTATGTATAGTTTTTTAGTCTCGACCGCAAATTTTTCAAATCTTTGGATATTTATATTGTACCCAGATGCTAATACGCGAAGGAGAGTGTCGAATCTTTTGATGAGCGTTACATCCAATCTCGTAATCTCAGCACTAGCCTCAGAATTTTCGAAAAACCTACGAGCAGTGTTGTCGTCACTTTTAAATTTATTCTGGATTTCGTTGGAACCTAGCTTTACACTCTCTTTATCTGCCTTATTCCTAAGCTGCCACTTTTTTACTTCGAGGCGATAACTTATATGAAGCAAGCATTCAAAACATCTTATCCATTCATGGAGAGTAAACAAACCAAAGTCAAGATTATCTCGATTAGGCGTAAAGTCCCGTAACTCATTATTCATATCTTTTGGAGTGGCACCACAAATATAACACTTTTGTGCGGAAGAAGTTTCAGTCAAAGCATTGCAAACTTTTCCGTCAATCATTGTTAGAAGCATATTGTGATTTACGGAAACTTCGTATTCTTCGAGCATATACTTTGTTGGCAACAACGCATTTATCTCCTCTAAAACTTTGTTCGTTTCAAAAACAATAAAATCTTTTATTTCTTTAGAAAAAATAAATTTAATTGGACGACAATACATGGTAGAAGAAGGTCGAAGATTCTGCCAAACAATGTTACCTTTTTATACTCAGTTGAGCAGAGCTCACAGAGTATATTAACTTTGATTGGATAACGGTTGGTTGTACAGGTATAAAGGAATCGAGATAAATATAGACTTCCATATATCAAAATCATCAGTATCGAAAAAAAATTCGATTGAACCATGTCCGTCCATCCTTCCGTCCGTCTATCCGTTAACACGATAACTTGAGTAAATTTTGAGGTATCTTGATGAAATTTGGTATGTAGATTCCTTGGCACTCATCTCGGATCGCTATTTAAAATGAACGATATCGGACTATAACTACGCCCACTTTTTCGATATCGAAAATTTCGAAAAACCAAAAAAATGCGATAATTCATTGCCAAAGGCGGTTAAAGCGATGAAACTTGGTAGATGGGTTGACGTTATGACGCAGAATAGAAAATTAGTAAGATTTTGGACAACGGGAGTGGCACCGCCCACTTTTACAAGAAGGTAATTTAAAAGTTTTGCAAGCTGTAATTTGGCAGTCGTTGAAGATATCATGATGAAATTTGGCAGGAACGTTACTACTATTACTATATATGCGCTAAATAAAAATTAGCAAAATTAGATGAAGAACACGCCCACTTTTTAAAAAAAAATTTTTTTTAATTCAAATTTTAACAAAAAATTTAATATCTTTACTGTATATAAGTAAATTAAGTCAAAATTCAACTCCAGTAATGATATGATGCAACAAAATACAAAAATAAAAGAAAATTTCAAAATGGGCGTGGCTCCGCCCATTTTCATTTAGTTTGTCTAGAATACTTTTAATGCCATAAGTCGAACAAAAATTTACCAATCCTTCTCAAATTTGGTAGGGGCATAGATTCTATGACGGTAACTGTTCTCTGTGAAAAAGGGCGAAATCGGTGGAAGCCACGCCCAGTTTTTATACACAGTCCACCGTCTGTCCTTTCGCTCGGCCGTTAACACAATAACTTGAGCAAAAACCGATATATCTTTATTAAACTTAGCCCACGTACTTATCTGAACTCACTTTATCTTGGTATAAAAAATGGCCGAAATCCGACCATAACCACGCCCACTTTATCGATATCGAAAATTACGAAAAATGAAAAAAATGCCATAATTCTATACCAAATACGAAAAAAGGAATGAAACATGGTAACTGGATTGGTATATTGACGCAAAATATAACTTTGGAAAAAACTTTGTAAAATGGGTGTGACACCTACCATATTAAGTAGAAGAAATTGAAAAAGTTCCACAAGGCGAAATCAACAGCCCTTGGAATCTTGGCAGGAATCCTGTTAGTGGTATTGCAGTACCCGAAAGATGATTTTGTGGATCACCTGGTCCACATTTTGGTCGATATCGCGAGAACGCCTTCACATATACATCTCAGGGCCACTCGGTTTTAAAACCCTCATTAATACCTTTAATTTGATATCCATATCGTACAAACACATTCTAGAGTCACCCCTGGCCCACCCTAATGGAGATATCTCGAAAAGGCGTCCACCTATAGACCTAATGCCCACTCCCTGTTAAAATGCTCAGTAACACATTTCGTTTGATACCCATATCGTACAAACATTCTAGAGTCAACCCTGGCCCACCCTAATGGCGATATCTCGAAAAGGCGACCACCTATAGACCTAATGCCCACTCCCTCTTAAAATGCTCAGTAACACCTTTCGTTTGATACCCATATCGTACAAACATTCTAGAGTCACCCTTGGTCCACCTTTATGGCGATATCTCAAAAAGGCGTCCACCTATAGAACTAAGGATTACTCCCTTTTAAAATACTCATTACCACCTTTCATTTGATACCCATATCGTACAAACACATTCTAGAGTCACCCTGGCCCACCCTAATGGCGATATCTCGAAAAGGCGTCCACCTATAGACCTAATGCCCACTCGCTCTTAAAATGCTCAGTAACACCTTTCGTTTGATACCCATATCGTACAAACATTCTAGAGTCACCCCTGGCCCACCCTAATGGCGATATCTCGAAAAGGCGTCCACCTATAGAACTAAGGATTACTCCCTTTTAAAACACTCATTACCATCTTTCATTTGATACCCATATCATACAAACACATTCTAGAGTCACCCCTGGCCCACCCTAATGGCGACATTTCGAAAAGGCGTCCACCTATAGACCTAATGCCCACTACCTCTTAAAATGCTCAGTAACACTTTTCGTTTGATACCCATATCGTACAAACATTCTAGAGTCACCCCTGGCCCACCCTAATGGCGATATCTCGAAAAGGCGTCCACCTATAGACCTAACGCCCACTCCCTCTTAAAATGCTCAGTAACACCTTTCATTTGATTCCCATATCGTACAAACACATTCTAGAGACCCCCTGGTCCACCTTTATGGCGATATCTCGAAACGGCGTCCACCTATGGAACTAAGGATCACTCCTTTTCAAAATACTCATTAACAGCTTTCATTTGATACCCATATCGTACAAACATATTCTAGAGTCACCCCTGGTCCACCTATAGACCTAACGCCCACTCCCTCTTAAAATGCTCAGTAACACCTTTCATTTGATTCCCATATCGTACAAACACATTCTAGAGACACCCCTGTCCACCTTTATGGCGATATCTCGAAACGGCGTCCACCTATGGAACTAAGGATCACTCGTTTTCAAAATACTCATTAACAGCTTTCATTTGATACCCATATCGTACAAACATATTCTAGAGTCACCCCTGGTCCACCTTTATGGCGATTTCTCGAAAAGGCGTTCACCTATAGAAATAAAGCTCATTCCATTTTAAAATACTCATTACCACCTTTCATTTGATACCCATATCGTACAAACACATTCTAGAGTCACCCCTGGTCCACCTTAATGGCGATATCTCGAAAAGGAGTCCACCGATAGACCTAAGGCCCACTCCCTCTTAAAATGCTCAGTAACACCTTTCATTTGATACCCATATCGTACAAACAAATTCTAGAGTCAGCCCTGGTCCACCTTTATGGCGATATCCCTAAATGGCGTCCATCCATAGAACTATGGCCTACTCTCTCTTAAAATACTCTTTAATACCTTCCATTTGATACACATGTCATATAACCACATTCCAGGGTTACCCCAGGTTCATTTTCCTACATGGTGATTTTCCTTATTTTGTCTCCATAGCTCTTAACTGAGTATGTAATGTTCGGTTACACCCGAACTTAGCCTTCCTTACTTGTTCATCCTGTAATTGAAGAGGAACGAAGGAAAATATAAACAAAAATTTATCAGTGTCAGAACTGCATGTAAACTTTTGCTTATATGTTCTATGGCCAGAGCTTCCATCGCAACCCCACTTGCTGATTAAAGTATACGTTAAGTTTGTAGGTAATAAACTAACAAAAACTTCTTGATTTGCAAAACTAAACGCACGTGTTTCACCCACATCAATTTCATTTGGATAGCATTCTTCCTTAGCTTTTCTTAGACTATAAAATGATGGATAAACCTTATGGCCTGCCTTGATGCTCCACTTCCGAGTCGTTTTGTACCCATGAGTCGTCGAGTTGCTATCTACGTAGTATGCAAAAGCTTCTACATTGCTCAAGCATCTTGCATCTGGCTCACATTTCATCTTTTTGCCGGATATTTGAGTGCTTTCCTGTAATTTTTTTATAATGTTAGCAACATTTCTGTTGCCGGACATACGCGTTGATACTTCTGCCGCATAAAGTAACTCACCAGGACTTCTAGATGGCAAGAGGTCATCCACTCGACGCCGTTTGGTTTTTTCACTGCAGCTAACAAAGTCCTTCATTCGTCTTCCGGGGCCGGGGTTACCTGAAGAAGTGGTTGGTTGGTCTGATGGCAACTTTGAATCCACCGTTATTGTAAATGTGAAGTCTGGACCCGAAAGCCACTCCGAGTTTTTATTAAAAAATTGCTCCTTATGTCTTCCAGAAGTGTTCCACTTTTAATCCAGCATCGAGGAATATGCCGATATTTGTAAGCTTAAACTTTTTATCGAATATTCGGCTGCTCCGCTTAAATCGTACTTAAGTACAACAAAACTCAATAATTCTTTATATCTGGTTTCCTTCGAATGTTGAACCCAAATGTCAAAAAACTCCGTTCTTGGTACGGTTACAACTAAACTGCTTTGTGTTTTTGATTTTCCGACAGGCTGAATAGTTGATGATTGTTGTGCTGCCATCTTAAGTGTCGTTGATCGTTCTGATTTGTTATCAGTTGCGCAGTATTTATATTACATTCAGGTATTGGCGTAGATGCTACCAAATGGGGTGGTTTTTTGTAGCGTTCCTCTGTGGTTATACCTGCATTAGGATTGCTTTGTATGTACCTGTTTTTATGCCTTGGTGACTGGTGCGGTAGGTTGTGGCAGGTTGAAGTCAGTGATCTTCGCCTTTTTGCTTTGGTGTGCTCTTGTTTACCTTGCGCGTTTATTTTTTTGTGTTTTATGGCTACGTGTTTGTTCTCCGTACCTGGGGATTGGTTTTACCGTTTGTAGATCAGCTTTAAAGGTTCAAATATCTCGTCGGAGCTGGTACGTACATACAACCTATTTTATATGTAGAGATAACTAAATCTACAAAAAAAAAAATTAAAAATAGATGTGCAAAGAATTCGCAATGTTTTTTTCTTTGGACTATTAGAGAATACTTGCTACTATAACATATGTAAAACTTAGCCCGGATGTCGGCGGATGTATGTAACTTTTTTGTCCCTAAAATTAAAAATAAAGAGAAAAAATACCTTTTCTTCTTAATAACAGAATGTTAAATATATTGAAAATACTCTAATTGCGAAAGAATTACTATTAAAAACTTTTACTTACCTTTGAGCTTAGAATCCATCAAAAAAATTATATAAAAGTGTTCACTTAAAAGAAATATGAAGCATAATATTCAACAAGAATTTTGCAAATTAATCAATGCATTTTACGGCCACTCCTGCCTTCTTACATCAATTACTCAATATATATGAGAAAAAATATCAAAAAAAAAAAGCAAAAATCCCGTTATTTTGTTTGTTTTCTTTCATTTCTCATTACAATTTTCTTGGAATAAGAACTTTGTTTTTGTCCAGCTAGCTTGTTTTACACGAAACACTGTGCGACGTTGAGCTGGCTTTCAATTTGCAGAGTAGTAATATATCTCTTTTAGCCAGTTAGACAAATGTTCGGCCGGGTGCGTCTGCTCCTGGAGGTAGGTGGGCGCACCGGGGTCGATCTCAATAAGCGGGTGTATGCGCAAATAAATAAGAGAAGATGAGAATTTCTCATTATAATAGATGCGTTTTATTATGTAGAATTAAGAAATAAAAAGGTTACAATATTACCTTAAGAAATCGTGGAAGAACGGCAGAGATCGCTGGCGGCAGATGTATCGAAGGCGATAACCGTTGGCCAGCAAAACCTCCGTTTTCGGAGGGGAAAGTCACCCACACGTAAACGCCGACATGCATGTGCATAAGTGCTGACAAAACACACATACACGTGCATGCGCATGCATAGGGCGGTGATGGTGTGGGCGGCTATAATATAAATCGAGTTTCGAGTATCGAATAGCAGCGATGCATTAGAGGGTTCGCACTCAGATGCGGAAAAGTTTGGCATCCTGCCTAAATATGCCGCCCCCTTGCGATACGCAACATCGTTTTCCACCAATGATCTCCGACCGCTGAAAAAGAACAAGAAGAAAGAAATACCTTACAAACTTAATCTAGATAAAGAGTTCGCCAGTGTGGAGGATGGCCGGGAATCCTTCCCGACTTGCTCAGCATGCCACCTGAGCTAGGATGAAATAAACATTAGAATGGGAGGAAAGTGAATATTTCTTGCCTTTGGTTATACATAACGCTTAGATATATATAGAATCCATAAAGTGATATGACGTAGAAGGTCAATAGTACTGGACGAAGAGGCCGAGGGCTCCGTTCCAGACTGGCAATATTTTGTTTTATCTTTTTGTTGGACGGAGAGGCCGAGTTATCCGTTCCAGATTCGCATTTTTTTTTGGCTGGACGAAGAGGCCGAGGTCTCCGTTCCAGACTCGCATTTTTTATTTAGGTTTTTCTGGGCTGGACGAAGAGGCCGAGGTCTCCGTTCCAGCGCCTAACGTATCGTGTCGCTCTCGAGGCTACTGCGACTGTTCGTTGGCCTCCTTCCGGGTGAACGAGAGCTGGGTTTTTGGTGGATTCTCGATAGGAAGGGGGAGTTCGGAAAGGAGGGAGAGGAAGGGAGGGATTGTTATGAGGAGCTCTTGGCCTTCTCGCAATCCATTTCCTCCGTTGGAAGAAGGAAAAGTTTGACCAAAGGTCGTCTGACTTGACCCTTCTCGGTTATGAGGTAGACTAGGCGAAATCGGTTATCTTCGCCGGGGTGTACGTTGACGACTCGAACTAACCTCCCATTCGTTGGGAGATAAGTTGTCCTATTTGAGAACAGCGAGATCTCCCACTTGTATGCTTTGTTTGGGATGCTTCCACTTCACTCGTTTTTGAAGTTCGGATAGATATTCGGTTTTCCATCGCTTGCAGAAAGTGTGATGGAGGGCTTTGAGTTACTGCCACCGATTGATCATCGAGGCAGGGCTCTCACTAGCATCCGGTTCTGGCGGGGCCAGTAGGTGGCTGTCTGTGGGGAAATGGCCAAGGGTAAGCGTCTCTACGTCTGTTGGGTCATTGGACGCCGGGCTGAGCGGCCGCTAGTTCAGGCACAAGAGTGTGTGGAATTCCTCGAAGGTGAATTTGTGTGGTGAAGCTATCTTTTTGAAGTGGCTTTTGAAGCTTTTCACTCCAGCCTCACACAGCCCTCCCATATGGGGCGCGTCCGCAGGGATGAAATGCCACGTGAGTGACTGGTGGCTGTATTTTGAGACAGCGTTCTCTCGCGCTTGTGAGATGAATGTCTTGAATTTTGATCGTAAGGATCGTGACGCTCCGACAAAATTCGTACCGTTGTCGGAGTACATATTTTTTTGGCATCCGCGCCTAGATATGAAACGGGCAAGTGCCGCAAGAAATGATGGTGTGCTGAGTTCAGTAGTGGCCTCCAGATGAATCACTCGTGTGGAAAAACACTCGAAAAGACAGACATAGCCTTTGGATAGTCGACACCCTCTGCCGCGGTAACTTTTAATGTCGAAAGGTCCGGCGAAGTCGACTCCAGTATTCGTGAATGCACGGCTGAATGTCGTGCGTTCGCGAGGGAGAATACCCATCAGCTGGGTCTGAGCCCGTTTTCGTTGTATGGTGCAAACTTTGCACTTGTGAATGATTGCCCTAATCATGGTTTTTACATTAGGTATCCAGTATTGGGTGCATATCAGACGTAACAAGAGTTGATTTTCCCATGCAGACTTTGTTGATGAAACATTAAGACTGTCAGACGGGATAGCCTGCAGTTGTATGGGAGGAGGATTGGGTGGCGTTCATTAAAAGCTAAGTCCTTTGACGTGCCGAGTCGCCCTCCTACCCGAATGATGCCATGTTGGTCTATGTAGGGATTAAGTGAGAGTATTGCACTTTTCCCTTCAATTCGTTTTGCGGCCTTTAAGTCTCTATATTCTGAAATGTAAGGTTGTTTCTGATATATTTTAATTAAAACTCGTGTAATGGCCTTGACTTCATCAGGGGAGATTAAGTGCGACATGACATGGAACGAATTTTTTGTTTCGGGGTGAGTTCTTCGGTAGAATCTCATTACATAGGACAGCACTCGTAAAACTCTTGGTTGGTCAGAAAAGCGTTGGAGAATATCGGTAGGATTTACGGTTGTTGTTGCGCAGGTCTTCGCCCTCTTTTCCTCTAAGGAGCTGATGTAGTCACTTTCTTTTGCTGGCCATTGGGAAGTGTCTTCTTGCAGCCGAGAAGGCCCCTGCCACCACAACGAATTGTTGACTAATTCAGACGCAGGTAATCCTCGGCTACCTAAATCTTCTGGGTTTGATTCTGAATTTACGTGCAACCAGTCCTTATTTCCGAACATGTCAATGCTCTTGGTATTACGATGTGCGACGAAAGTGGACCAGGAACAAGGCGGTTTCCTTATCCATGCGAGGACGATAGTTGAATCCGTCCAAAGGTGAACTCTCGCTGGTCCCAATTTAAGGTTCCTGAAAATTGATTCGGTGATTTCCGCTAACAGTACGGCTCCGCCAAGTTCCAAACATAGAAGAGACCGGGTTTTCACTGGGGCTACTCGTGTTTTTGCTAGCAGCAGGTTTGTCCTGATGTCGTTATCCGTTTTCACGCGCATGTAAACGGCTGCTGCATAAGCCTTCTAGGATGCGTCACAAAATCCATGGATATCGATGTCGCTTCCTGGAGAAAAGTTGACCACTCTAGGTATCCTTTTTTTTATCGATCTCATGGTATTGGTCGATGAAGGTTTTCAATCGTTCCAGCGTACTGGTCGATACTGGTTCGTCCCAAGCGGTGCCTTCTAACCATATACTCTGCATGAGTATTTTTGCCACAATTACCATTGGTGCCAGCCATCCTAAGGGATCGAAAAGTTTGGCGATTGATGTTAGTATCGCTCACTTCGTAATGCTTTCCGGGTTTTCCAGCGTCCCTGCTTTAAAATCGAATACCTAATGCTTTCACTGAACTGGTATATTCGAATGCCAGGTAGTTTTCACTGAGCAGGTCTGCTTTGGGGATGTCCCTTAGAATGTCCTCTGAATTGGATATCCATTTGCGAAGTGGAAAGCCCACTGAGTGTACGACTTGACGAATTTCATCTCTGGTTTTAAAGGTCGATGTGATCGTATGTCCACCCGCTAACACGTCATCTACATACATGTATTCTCGCAGTATGCTAGCCGCTGTAGGGTGTGAATTTTATACGTCGTCTGCCAGTTGTAGGAGCGTTCTTGTCGCGAGATATGCAGCGCAATTCACACGGAAGGTAACCGTCTTTAATTCGTAGATACTAATAGGGTAATTCGGGAAAGTGCGATGCACAATACGTTCAAATTTGGTGTGATTTTCGTCCACCCAAATTTGTCGATACATCTTTTCGATGTCGCTGTTGAAGACGAAGCTGTATAGTCTATATCGTAAGATTAGAATGGGTAGATCGGCTTGTAGAACTGGGCCTGGGAGTAGAATATCGTTTAAGCTAGTGCCATTCGCCGTAGGGCTTGAGGCATTAAATACAACGCGTACCTTGTTGGTTGTACTTTCAGCTTTTACAACGGCGTGGGGCGGCAGGAAGTAATTATCCGAATCGTCGGATGGGATATTCTTTTCAATTTTTTTCATATGTCGGAGCGTCTCATATTTTGCCAACACTCGAACATATTTTTTGCCTAAATCTGGGTTTTTTGTTAGCCGCCCCTCATTCCGGAAGAATTGAGAGCATGCGCGTTTCAGGGACGGTCGTAAATTAACATTATTGGGGTAATCCTGCCTGAATGGTAGTGACATGGTGTAACTTCCATCTTCATCACGTTTCGTTGTTTCTTTAAATAATTTTTCCCAGTACCTTTCCTCTTCATTTAATATTTTGTTTTTCGGTACCTCCCAGAAAGCTTTGAGTTGGTTGTCTAACGCAACTTCGTTGTAGAAAGACATAATGCTCTTCGTTAGATTCGCTGATTCGATACGACCAGTTAGTATCCAACCGAACACTGTGTCTTGGGCTAAGAGTGTGTTTAGCACATACTTTTTTATATCGCTCATTATAATTTGGGGATATTTGTCTCCGCCAAGTGTGAGGTCTACGTCTTCGTTGACGTAGAAACTCTTGTCTGCCAAAACTAGGTCTGAGAATGCCTGCATAGCCATTGCGTTGATATGGCAGGATTGAAGATCCCCAGTGATTTTAGCTAGAACGAGAAAGGGTGTAGTCAGGCTGAAGAAGGGATCCACTGGTGAACGTAATTCAATGTTGGATGCTTCTTTCACCTGAGCTGACACCGCATTTGTGATGCCTGAATCCTGGGCATGCATTTTCTTCGCTGGAAAATTGATTCTACGTTTCAGTCTTTCAGTTATGAAGGAACATTCAGCCCAGAATCAATTAATGCCCGCGCAGAGAAGTCGGCACCATTATGGTGTTTGTGTACACGAGCAGTTCCTAATAGCACACCTGTGCGGGAATTGGCATGGCAGGATTTGACATTCTGATCCGCAGAGGAAGGTGGTTGTCGCGATTCCTGTCTTTTCCGCGCCTGTGCCGAAGTTGACGGGGTATTATCCGCACCTTTGAAAGGATTGCGCACCACCGGCTGCTGAAGTGTGTCCGCATGCAGGAACGTGCGGTGACGAGAGTGGCATTTGGAACAGTTGTACGAACTGGTGCACCTCGTCACTGTGTGTCCTGGGGATAAACATTTCAGGCAGCCATTTGTGGATTTAACGAATTTAATCCTTTCTCTCGGAGTTAAATCGCAAAAGCGTGAACAGTAGCATAATCTGTGCTCCGTAGATTTGTACATTTTACACATTGATTTTGTTGTTTGCTTGGATACTTTTGTTTGAAAAGCACCAAGTCTTTACGTAGGGGTTCCTGTCGATTGTCGCGACGTGTTTGATTTTTTCACTTTATAAGTGGCATTCCCTGTAATTCCAGATATGGTTTCAAGCGTCTGAAAACGATTTGGCAAGAATTTGTCCATATCCTCCCACTTGGATATGTTCGTTTTGTGGTCAATGCTCTGCTCCCATAGAGCCAACGTATTTTCAGGTAATTTTGTCGAACATAAATAGATAATAATCGCATCCCAATTTGAAACATCTATCTGATGGGTTTTTAAGGATGCCAAACAATTATTTATGTCGCGCTGTAAGGTTTTAATTGAGCTGCCGCACTCACTATCTATCTTTTTCAGATTAAATAAAATTTGTAGTTGTGAGTTTACGAAAATCCGTTTATTCTCGTATCTCTCGCATAGGCTTTTCCAAGCTGTTTCGAAGCCATCATTTATCAAGGGGCATTTCTTTACGATATCCTTTACCTCACCTTGAGTTTTTTGGTTAATGTGGAACAACTTTTCTACAGGTCACGAAACCTTGGCCAAGATAGGTAGGCGCACTTGAATACCTCAGTATCGCAAGCTGGCAATCGGATACTATGTTCGCGCGCGCGTTCTCCCTCAGGTCGAACTGCCCAATCTTTTTCCTCCTTCAATTTAATTTGAATTTCAGCCATGTTCGATATGCATCTCAGGAATACGGCATATGCCGCCTTATGCTTAATCTTGACCGCTGAAATCTTGTTTGCTTCAAGCGTGTCAGAGTCAAGTAACTCATCGAGGGCGGTCTTTGCTTTCCCCACTTAGCGTGCAACTCTTTTTGCTGTATTGCAAGAGTGTGTGTTGTGTGCAGAGCCGCATACATGTCATTAAAGTCGGCCTCGAACTCGATTATTCGATCGGCCAACCTGATGTAAGATTCCGTGTTCATGGATGAAAATTTGTGAACAAATTAAGTGAGGAATATAAATTTGCATGAACCTGTGCGAATCACCCAACCAACAACAATTAAATACGAGAAACTTTTATTTATTGCTTTGAATATGTTTAATTTATTATTTTGAGATTATTTTGTGCCGTAAAGGGGGCCACTCGCCACTTCAAAGTTAAATTGTATTGTATAATATGTGCGCGCGCTGATATGAACTGGACGAAAAGTGTAAAAACGTGTGATAAATCTTGTGCAAAAACGAAGAAACTGTGTAACAAAAATTTATTAGAAAAACTAGTGAAACTAACGTGATGCAAAAAGGAACAATGCCGCAATAGAATGGCTAAAAATGTTTATATGAAAGTGAGGTTATGTGCACCTCTTCCTTGTGCTGTGACCGGAGAGCCTTACCGCTGGTGGGGGGACAGAACAGATAGTAACAAGGAATTATAAAAAACAACGTTAATTTTTGCGTTTGCAGTACTTTCTTTTCGACACTAAATTTTTACACTTTTCGCGTTTAATCACAAGTCACTACGCGTGTGGCACTGATAATATAGATTATTTGTTTCGACCCGGTTTTATTTGTTTTTATTACAACCAAAAAAATTCAGGCAAGAAATATTGCACTTACTTTGGACTTTATTTTGTGGAGATTTGTGTTCCGGTGTGGCAAGCAGCTTGTGGTGTTGCAGTGGCTTCAGCTGGCTGTAGCTTGCTCAGTGTTCTTTTCCTCGTTTTGGTATTATGTGACGATATGGCGCTGATGTGAATGTAATAAGCGTTCTCACTTTTGCTTCCCCTTTTTTGTTTTTTGGTGGTATCGCTGTTGATTGTGGCAAATAACTTTCTTCGGATAACCTTTGTGGTACGGTCAGCTTTGATATCTTGTGATGTGGACTGTATATAGGCGCTTTAATTCGTTTCTCGGGGAGATAGGACCAAATGTTCGGCCGGGATGCGTCTGCTCCTGGAGGTAGGTGGGCGCACCGGGTTGGTACTCAGTAAGCGGGTGTATGCGTAAATAAATAAGAGAAGACGAGAATTTCTCGTTATAATAGATGCGTTTTATTATGTAGAATTAAGAAATAAAAAAGGTTACAATATTACCTTAAGAAATCGTAGAAGAGCAGCAGAGATCGCTGGCGGCAGATGTGAGCTGGTTGGCTGTTAAAATCCAAGAGGCCGGTTGTATCGAAGGCGACAACCGTTGGCCCGCAAAATCCTCCGTTTTCGGAGGGGAAAGTCAACCACACATAAACGCCGACATGCATGTGCATAAGTGCTGACAAAACACACATACATGTGCATGCGCATGCATTGGGCGGTGATGGTGTGGGTGGCTATAAATTAAATCGAGTTTCGAGTATCGAATGCAGAGTTGCATTAGAGGGATCGCCCTCAGATGCGGAAAAGTTGCGCATACTGCCTAAACAAAAAAATCGTGCGATTCTAGAACGGAGACCTCACCCTTTTCGTCCAACCAAAAAACAAAAAAAAAAAACAAAAAAAAACCTGCGAATCTGGAACGGAGACCTCGGCCTCTCCGTCCAACAAAAGGAGAAACCAAAATTTTGCCAGTCTGGAACGGAGACCTCGGCCTCTTCGTGCAGCACTATTTCTTTATGGATTCTATATATTTTAAGAATTATGTATCATCAAATGGCAAGAAATATTCACGTCTACTTTATCATAAATGTTCCTATCATCCTAGCTTAGGTGGCATGCTGCGCAAGTCGGGCAGGACTCCCGGCCACCCGCGACGCTAGCGAAATACGCGATTTAGGTTAAGTTTAGTTTTAATGCAAATGTTTTTTCTCGTTGCTTTTCAGCGGTCGGAGATCGGTGGGGGTAAAAACGATGTTGCGTATCGCAAGGGGGGCGGCATGTTTAGGCTGGACGCTTAACTTTTCCGCATCTGAATGCTATCCCCCTAATGCAACTCTGCGATTCGATACTCGATACTCGACTTTAATTTATAGCCACCCACACTATCACCGCCACATGCATGTGCATGCATTTACATGCTCGTGTATGTGTGGTTTTTGTCAGCACTCATGCATATGCATGTCGGGGTTGATGTATGGGCGCCTTTCCTCTCCAAAACGGAGGATTTTGCGGGTCAACGGTTGTTGCTTTCTATACAACTGGCCTCTTGGTTTCAACAGCCGTAGAGCTCACATCTGCCGCCAGCGATCTCTGCCGTATCACTAGGTTAATCAGGTAATATTGTAACCTCTTTGTTCATTAACAACAAACATCACAAACGTTCATGCATCAAACTCCCAAGTCCCAAAAAGAGTAAATCCCGAAATTAGAAAAAGTCAACTGTTTCTACTGGCTTAATGTGCTACTGCCCCAGTGACCTAGTTTTTTTTTCAAGGACAAGCAAATAACTATATGTACATACATATTCTCATGCCACAAACTCACCATACCAGCTATCAGCTGACTAATAAATACACGACAGGGTTACATGTTACATTTAGAATAATGGTACGTGCAGATCGAACGCGTCGTGGAGAACGCATCGCCAATCCGCAAATGCATGTCAGTGGATGGCAAATAACACAATTCTGTATGGTAACATGGCATTTAATATTCCGTTTAAACCAGCTTGACATTTTTCAACCACTTCATAGAAGCCAAAGCAGTTGGTGGATCTTCAAATTTAATTATGATTCTCTCTATTCGTCATGAGCTGTCGCACACAGTTAAATGCATAATTTCGTTGGCTTCTACGCTCCGCTTAAACTCACTTTACTTATTTATTTTAACATACTTTTTATAAAATAACATTTTATTTTTACAACGCCGTTGCGCTGAAAAGGAAATTTTCGCTTCCAGGTACCGCCAAACATTGATAAAGGTGGGTCTATCCACGCAATCATAAAACACCTACTGACTAACTTAAATACGCAATGATTTGTGTGGGTGGCTTGGAATCACGTCCGTTCCAACCTCCCACGCTTATCACCAAAACATGTAATTTTGCGCGGGTGGCTTGGAATCACGTCTGCTCCAAGCTCCCACACACCGCAGTCTTACTGGTTTTGTTTTAATATGCATACTTACTTACTTAATTGGCGCTTAACCGTCTAAACGGTTATGGCCGTCCAACAAGGCGCGCCAGTCGCTCCTTCGCTCCGCCAACCGGCGCCAATTGGTCACACCAAAGGAGTTTAAATCGTTTTCCACCTGGTCCTTCCAACGGAGTGGGGGCCGCCCTCTACCTCTGCTTCCATAGGCGGGTTCCGATAGAAACACTTTCTTGGCCGGAGCATCATCTTTCATTCGCATAACATGGCCTAGCCAGCGCAGCCGCTGCGTTTTAATTCGCTGGACTATGTTGATGTCTGCATATAGCTCGTACAGCTCATCATTAAATCTGCTTCGGTACTCGCCATCGCCAACGCGTAGAGGTCCATAAATCTTTCGAAGAACTTTTCTCTCGAACACTCCCAAAGCCGCTTCATCTGCTGTTGTCATGGTCCATGCTTCTGCCCCATATAGCAGGACGGGTACGATAAGTGACTTGTAGAGTATGATTTTCGTTCGCCGAGATAGGACTTTACTTTTCAATTGCCTACCTAGTCCAAAGTAGCATTTATTGGCAAGATTGATTCTTCGCTGGATTTCAGTGCTGATGTTGTTGCTAGTGTTGATGCTGGTTCCCAAATAAACGAAGTCTTTTACTATTTCGAAATTATGGCTGCCAACAGTAGCGTGGTTGCCAAGGCGCATATGCGCTGACTCTTTGCTCGATGAGAGCAGGTACTTCGTTTTGTCCTCATTCACCATCAAACCCATCTTTACCGCCTCTTTTTCCAGCTTGGAGTAAGCAGAACTAACAGCACGGTTTTTTAGACCGATGATATCAATGTCATCAGCATATGCCAGTAATTGCACGCTTTTATAGTATATTGTTCCAGTGCGGTTAAGTTCTGCAGCTAGTATAATTTTCTCCAGCATCAAATTAAAGAAATCGCACGATAGGGGGTCACCCTGTCTGAAACCTTGTTTAGTTTCGAACGTTTCGGAGAGGTCCTTCCCAATTCTGACTGAGCTGATGGTGTTGCTCAACGTCATTTTGCACAGCCGTATAAGTTTTGCGGGGAAACCAAATTCAGACATAGCGGTATATAGGCAGCTCCTTTTCGTGCTGTCGAAGGCGGCTTTAAAGTCGACGAAGAGGTGATGTGTGTCGATTCTCTTTTCACGGGTTTTTTCCAAGATTTGGCGCATTGTGAAAATCTGGTCGATGGTAGATTTACCAGGTCTGAAGCCGCACTGATAAGGTCCAATCAGCCGGTTCACGGTGGGCTTCAATATTTCGCACAATACACTTGAAAGGACCTTATATGCGATATTAAGAAGGCTGATTCCACGATAGTTGGTGCATTTTGCAGTATCCCCCTTCTTGTGGACTGGGCGAAGAACACTTAGATTCCAACCGTCGGGCATGCTTTCGTCCGCCCATATTTTGCTAAGAAGCTGCTGCATGCGCCTTACCAACTCCTCGCCGCCGAACTTGAATAGCTCCGCAGGCAATCCATCAGCGCCCACGGCCTTGTTGTTTTTCAATCTGGTTATTGCTATTCTAACTTCGTCATAATCGGGCGGGGGGACATATATTCCATCATCATCGGTTGCGGGATCGGATTCTTCATCTCTCCGCGGTGAATTGCTGCCTCCATTTAGGAGAGCAGAGAAGTGTTCCCTCCATAATCTAAGCACTCTCTTGACATCAGTTACAAGGTCGCCGTTTTCATTCCTACAGGAGTTTGCCCTGGTCTTGAAACCTTCCGTCTGTCGCCGTATTTTTTGGTAGAATTTTCGGGCGTTATTCCTGGTGGCTAGCAGCTCAAGCTCCTCGCACTCACGCCTTTCTGCTTCTGCTTTTTTCTTCCTGAAAAGGCGTCTCGCTTCCCTTTTCAACTCACGATAGCGTTCACACACTCCTCTTGTCGCGCTCGCTTTTAACGTAGCCCTGTAGGCAGCGTCTTTTCTTTCGGTTGCAACGCGGCATTCTTCATCATACCAGTTGTTTTTTCGTGGCCGCCGGTAACCAATTTTTTCCTCGGCGGCAGTATGAAGTGCTTTGGAGATATGCTCCCACTGCTCCTGTATTCCTTCAGGATGAGTTGTGCCCTCAGAGAGCAGGTGTGAGAGTCGAGTTGCGAAATCATTGGCAGTCTGTTGTGATTGAAGCTTTTCGACGTCTAGCTTTCCTTGTGTTTTTTGTTCCTTGTTTTTAGCCACGTTGAGGCGGGTGCGTATTTTGGCTGCAACGAGATAATGGTCCGAATCGATGTTAGGTCCTCGGATCGTTCGCACATCTAAAACACTGGAGGCATGCCGTCCGTCTATCACAACGTGATCGATCTGATTGCGAGTATTTCGATCAGGAGACAGCCATGTAGCTTGATGTATCTTTTTATGCATGAACCTCGTGCTTGATATGACCATGTTTCGAGCACCGGCAAAGTCAATCAGCCTCAGTCCGTTAGGAGAAGTTTCATTGTGTAGGCTGAACTTTCCGACTGTAGGGCCAAAAACACCTTCTTTGCCCACCCTGGCGTTAAAGTCACCAAGCACGACTTTTATATCATGACGGGGGCAGCGCTCGTATGTGCGTTCTAATTGTTCATAAAAAGTGTCTTTCACCTCATCGTCTTTCTCCTCTGTCTGCGCATGGGCGCAGATGAATGATATATTAAAAAATTTTGCTTTTATTCGAATAGCGGCGAGACGCTCGTCCACGGGCATGAACGCCAGCACTTGGCGACAAAGTCTCTCTCCCACCACGAATCCGACGCCGAAACTGCGCTTATTCGCATGGCCACTCCAATATATGTCACAATTTTTGATCTTCTTTCTTCCTTGCTTCGTCCAACGCATTTCTTGGATGGCGGTGATGTCAGATTTTGCTTTGACGAGGACATCAACCAGCCGGGCATCTGCACCAATAATATGCATAAGCTGCTCGAAATCACGTCCATTCCGACAGCACTAATAATCATCAACCAACCAACCTCACGGCCACTCGCCCTGGCACCTCAAAAGATGCCACAACTCCTCAAAAAAAAAAAAAAAAGCAGTCGTCCGAAGGCGACAGGATACGTTAGACGCTGGAACGGAGACCTCGGCCTCATCGTCCAGCCAAAAAAAAAGCGAGTCTGGAACGGAGAACTCGACCTCTCCGTCCAACAAAAAGAGAAAACAAAATTTTGCCAGTCTGGAATGGAAACCTCGGCCTCATCGTCCAGTACTATTGACCTTCTACGTCATATCACTTTATGGATTCTATGTATATCTAAGAATTATGTATAATCAAACGCAAGAAATATTCACTTTCATCCCATTCTAATGTTTATTTCATCCTAGCTTAGGTGGCATGCTGAGCAAGTCTGGAAGGATTCTCGGCCATCCTCGACGCTGGCGAAATACGCGATTTAGGTTAAGTTTAGTTTTAATGCAAATGTTTTTTCCCGTTGCTTTTCAGCGGTCGGAGATCGGTGGGGATAAAAACGATGTTGCGTATCGCAAGGGGGGGGGCGGCATGCTTAGGCAGGACGCTTAACTTTTCCGCATCTGAATGCTATCCCCCTAATGCAACTCTGCGATTCGATGTGCATGTACATGCATGCACATGCATGTGGCGGTGATGGTGTGGGTGGATATAAGTTAAAGTCGAGTATCGAGTATCGAATCGCAGAGTTGCATTAGGGGGATCGCATTCAGATGTGGAAAAGTAAGGCGTCCTGCCTAAACAGTATTGAATTCGACTATGAACACGCCCACTTTTTCTATTTCGAAAATAGCGAAAAATTGAAAAAATTCCATAATTCTATACCAAATACGAAAAAAGGGATGACACATGGTAATTGGATTGGTTTATTGACGCAAAATATAAATTTAGAAAAAACCTTTGTAAAATGGGTGTGACACCTACTATATTAAGTAGAAGAAAATGAAAAAGTTCTGCAGGGTGAAATCAAAAGCCCTTGGAATTATGGCAGGAATACTGTTGGTGGTATTATATATATAAATAAATTAGCGGTATCGGACAGATGATGTTCTGGGTCACCCTGGCCCACATTTTGGTCGATATCTCGAAAATGCCTTCACATATAAAACTACAACCAATCCCTTTTAAAACCCTTATTAATACCTTTAATTTGATACCCATATCGTACAAACACATTATAGAGTCACCCCTGGTCTACCTTTACGGCGATATCTCGAAAAGGCGTCCACCTATAGAACTAAGGCCCACTCCCTTTTAAAATACTCATTATAACACTTCGTTTGATACCCGTATTGTACAAACGCATTCTAGAGTCACCCCTGGTCCACCTTTATGGCGATATCTCGAAAAGGCGTCCACCCATAGAACTAAGGCCCACTCCCTTTTAAAATACTCATTAACACCTTTCGTTTGATACCAATATTGTACAAACGCATTCTAGAGTCACCCCTGGTCCACATTTATGGGGATATCTCGAAAAGGCGCCCCCCTATAGAACTAAGGCCCACTCCCTTTTAAAATACTCATTAACACCACATCGTACAAACAAATGCTAGAGTCACCCCTGGTTCTCCTTTATGGCGATTTCTCGAAAAGGCGTCCACCCATAGGACTAAGGCCCACTCCCTTTTAAAATACTCATTAACACCTTTCATTTGATACCCATATTGTTCAAACGCATTCTAGAGTCAACCCTGGTCCAACTTTATAACGATATCTCGAAAAGACGTCCACCTATAGAACTAAGGCCCACTGCCTTTTAAACTACTCATTAACACCTTTCATTTGATACCCATATTGTACAAACGCATTCTAGAGTCAACCCTGGTCCAACTTTATAACGATATCTCGAAAAGACGTCCACCTATATAACTAAGGCCCACTGCCTTTTAAACTACTCATTAACACCTTTCATTTGATACCCATATTGTACAAACGCATTCTAGAGTCAACCCTGGTCCACCTTTATAACTATATCTCGAAAAGGCGTCCACCTATAGAACTAAGGCCCACTGCCTTTTAAACTACTCATTAACACCTTTCATTTGATACCCATATTGTTCAAACGCATTCTAGAGTCAACCCTGGTCCAACTTTATAACGATATCTCGAAAAGACGTCCACCTATAGAACTGAGGCCCACTGCCTTTTAAACTACTCATTAACACCTTTCATTTGATACCCATATTGTACAAACGCATTCTAGAGTCACCCCTGGTCCACCTTTATGGCGATATCTCGAAGAGGCGTCCACCTATAGAACTAAGCCCAAGTCTTTTAAAATTCTCATTAACATCTTTCATTTGATACCCCTGGTCCACCTTTATGGCGATATCCCTAAATGGCGTCCACGTATAGAACTATGGCCCACTCCCTCTTAAAATACTCTTTAATACCTTCCATTTGATACACATGTCATACAAACACATTCCAGGGTTACCCTAGTTTCATTTTCCTACATGGTGCTTTTCCCTTATTTTGTCTCCATAGCTCTCAGCCGAGTATGCAATGTTCGGTTACACCCGAACTTAGCGTTCCTTACTTGTTTTCATTTCATTTTATATCATTCCATTTCGTTTAATATAGTTTTATTTTTGCTTCTTTTCCATATCATTTCATTTTATTCTATTTCATTTCATTCCGTTTAATTTCAAATAGTTTCAAACTTTTCGCTTCAGTTAACTTTTTTCTATTTCACTTCACTTCACCGTTTAATTTTATTTTGTATCATCTCACTTCAATCCATTTCATTTAATTGAATTTATTATACTCAGTTGAGCAGAGCTCACAGAGTATATTAACTTTGATTGGATTGGATATATCAAAATCATCAGTATCGAAAAAAAATTTGATTGAGCCATGTCCGTCCATCCGTCTTTCCGTTAACACGATAACGTGTGTAAATTTTGAGGCATCTTGATGAAATTTGGTATGTAGGTTCCTGGGCACTCATCTCAGGTCACTATTTAAAATGAACGATATCGGACAATAACCACGCCCACTTTTTCGATATCGAAAATTTCGAAAAACCGAAAAAGTGCGATAATTCATTACCAAAGACTGATAAGGCGATGAAACTTGGTAGGTGCGTTGAACTTATGACGTAGAATAGAAAATTCGTAAAATTTTGGACAATGGGCGTGACACCGCCCTAAATGGCGTCCACGTATAGAAGTATGGCCCACTCCCTCTTAAAATACTCTTTAATACCATGGATACACATGTCATACATACACATTCCAGGGTTAGCCTAGGTTCATTTACCTACATGGTGATTTTCCCTTATTTTGTCTCCATAGCTCTCAGCTGAGTGTGTAATGTTCGGTTACACCCGAACTGAGCTTTCCTTATTTGTTTTTCTTTTAATTCTATTTTTGTTATGCCGAATCACTTTATTTAATTTTATTCCATTTCTTTAGTTTCATTCAAACTTAGTTTTTTTACTTTATTTATTTTATTTTATTTTTATTTATTGAATTTAATTAAATTTTCTTTTATTTATTTTGTTTTGTTTCATTTTACTTTATTTATTTTATTTTATGTTATTTTTTTGTCGTTTTCAATTTTAGTTCATTTATTTCTATTGTTATTTTATTTAACTTTTTTATTAAAAATGTAAATTATATAAATTTTTTATAAAATTTGTAAATTTAAAAAAAAATTTATAAAAAGAATGGAACGTTTTGTTGGGTTTTTTTGCAAATAAAAATTTTAATAAAAAATTTGGAGCATTTTTATGGAAAATTTTGGAGCACGTGGAAATTTTGGGTATTAGGAAAACGGTTGTTGGATGTTTTAAAGAACGGTCTAGCAACGCTGCATATTGACGTTCAAAGCTGTCATTTGCACCTATAAGTATGCAGTAGTTGCAGACTAACAGCTCACACGTACACGAAATACTCCATTTCACCATGGATAGTATCGGCGCCTCGACGAACAAAATTATCCAACTTATTATCCAATTTTTTGGGCAGCGTGAGTGTATGATTACCCAAGTTTTTATCCACTCATGGTTGGTAGGGGCGTTTAGTGGCAAGCATGTATGGGTAATTCCTTCGGGTGTTGAGTGAAAAACGGGCGAGGGAAACTTACCGTTGCACTTTGGTGGTGGCTGCGTTTAATAGCCGAAATAAAATATTGTAACATATTTACTTGCAAATCCTCTTAATTGCAACCTTCTGCTAAGTTCGAATCACTAAACTGTTGAATAAATAACTCCGATATTTAATAATGCAAAATGGCCTTTATTCAAGTTCTTTACAATAACACTACAACTGATTTTCAAAATAATACTGCTATTGCTCGACAAATAGCGTACTTAATCGAAACTGATTTTAGCGCCTCTACTGGTATCGCCTTTTATACTCTCTGATTTCCTCGTTCGCATCTTCTAGGCGCTTCCATTTCCAGAATCTACTAGTTGGCCATCAGCTATCAAATTTCTCAGCTGTAACTACAATTGCACGATTTTATAGCTTCCCTCATTGCATACATTCGGGAGTATCTCAGATATATTCATGTGGTTGTGCGTTGCTTCTCAGCTGCGTATACGTACATATGTGTAGACATAATGATTGATTCGTTTATGTAGATACAAGTGACTGTCTGCTTTATTGTTGTTGTGACTTCATTTACTTAGCATCAGACTAGGGATGTGAGTATCACTTAGTGTCACTCATATTCGTCACGCTGCCCTGCACCTAACTCGTATCGTCCCGATCAGACAAATCTCTCGACCTAAACGTTGCCAGCCTTTCCAAATGAACCACTTTGGTTCTGGGTTTGCCAATGGTTTGTATGCGATACACTACATCGTTGATCCGTTTTACAACTTTGTATAGGCCTTCCCAATTACACTGCAATTTCGGGGACAAACTTTTTTTTCGTTGTGGGTTGTATAACAGCACCAACTCTCCTTTCTGAAACCCTTCCGAATTAATTGCTTTATCGTACCTCGCTTCCATGTTGTCACTCATAATCTTTGATCGTTGCCTTACAAGATCGTGTATCTCTCTCAGCTCTTCTTCCAAGACACCAGTGGATTTCTTGACATTTCTCTCCGCATCGGCATCTACTCCAAACTTCAAATCAGCTGGCAGTCGAAGGTCATTGCCAAAAATTACCTTTGCGGGAGTTTGACCCGTTGTCTCATGCACTGCCGATCGGTAAGCCATCAAGAATAATGATATATGTGTATCCCACTCCTTATGGTACTTGTCTACTACTTTCCTTAAATGCTCCTCCAATGTTCTATTGAATCGTTCCACCATCGGACTGAGGATGCAGTTTTCCATTTTTTTCGAATTTCCAGTGATTTACACATTTCCCGGAACACAGCTAATTCGAAATTCCTGCCTTGGTAACTCCATTGGTACACCATACCTTGCAACCCAATTGTTTATAATCACTTATGCTACTGTTTCCGCTTCTTGATTTGGGATTTGGTATACCTCTGGCCATTTACTGAAATAATCCATAACCACCAGTATGTATTGGTTTCCGCGGTTGCTAGTAGGAAATGGACCTGCGACATCCATGGCGATCCTTTCAAATGGTGCACCTGAAATATACTTCTTCATCTGACCATGACTTCGGGTTTTGGGCCCTTTCGCTCTGTTGCATACCTCGCAATTGGCAATCCGCTCGGTGACCGACTGACGGCAACCAACCCAATAGAATCTCTGCTTAATTTTCTCGAGTGTCTTCGTGATTCCAAGATGACCTCCGCTTGGACCATTATGCATCTCGCTGAGCACGTCAGGATCCTCTTTCTGGGAACAACTATCAATTTCTTCTTGCATTGACCATCCTCACTCTCCCATACTCGATGCAAGCAACCGGATAACAATTTTAAACTGTCCCAATGTGCCCAATATGACTTCGCAATGGGACTCTCTGCTGACATCTCCTCTCTATTTGGTTTTTCGTTTCGTTTGAGCCCTTGCATAACATATCTGTATCTTCTAGCTGAAACTTCCCTAGCTGTTCCTTGTCCCATTCATCCGCACAAGTTACAGTCATTAGCCGGACATCTATAATGTCTTCTTTAGCCTCGGCCTTTGAACAGTACTTGCATTCCAAACTACATGGTCTTCGTGACATTGCATCGGCATTCCCATGGGTACTACCTTTCCGATGGTCAATGGAGAAGTCATAGCTTTGTAGCCGATCGATCCACCGTGCCAATTGTCCTTCTGGATTACGGAACTGCAGAAGCCATTTCAACGCTGCGTGATCTGTCCTGACGCGGAATCGCTGGCCGTAGAGATATTTGTGAAAATGTTTAATGCACTCTACCAATGCCAACAGCTCTCTCTGTATAACGCAATAGTTCCTCTCTGGTTTTCCAGTCGAACGGCTGTAGTATGCAACTACCTTCTCCTGTCCATCGACAAGTTGTGATAAATCGCCTCCTATAGCATATCCACTCGCATTTGTATCTAGAATAAAGGTTGCTCCTGGAATCGGATATGCCAACATTGGGGCAGTGCACAAACGCTCTTTCAATGTTTGGAAAGCCACTTCTCGCTCCTTCTTCCATTCAAAAGCTTTATTTTTCTTGTAAGCTCATGTAGGCTATAGGTACGCTGGAAAAGATTGGTACAAATCGCCGGTAATATGTGCACAGCCCAAGGAAACTTCTTAATTCATGCAAGTTCTGTGGTCTTGGCCAATCCTTTACTGCCTCTATCTTTTCATTTGCTGTACGCATACCTTCTGTCGTTATCTTGTGACCCAAATAATTTACTTCTTTTTTTTTACTTGGAAAACTTCCTCCAAGTTTTTAAGATGTTCATCGAAGTTCTTGCCCAATACGATGATGTCGTCCAGGTATACCAAGAATGTTTTCCAGTGCAGTCCTTTCAATACCTGATCATGAGTCTCTCAAAAGTAGCTGGTGCATTACGTAGTCCAAAAGGCATTACTGTAAATTGCCAAAGACCATCTCCGACGCTGAAAGCTGTTTTTTCTTTGGCTTCCTCCTTCACGTCCACTTGCCAGTAGCCACTTTTCAAGTCCAGTGTGGAAAACCATTTCGTATCAGAGAGCGAGTCCAGAGTGTCATCAATTCTTGGCAATGGGAAGCTATCCTTTTTCGTGTCGTCGTTCAACTTGCGGTAGTCCACGCAAAACTTCATTTTCCCATCCTTCTTCTTCACAAGTACCACAGGTGAGCTCCATGCACTAGCTGATGGTTCGGTGACGCCGCTATCGCTCATTTCTTGCACGATTTGACTCACAACTTCCCGTTTTGCCAGTGGAACACTAAGAGGACCTTGACGTATCGGCCTCGCGTCTCCAGTGTCAATTTGATTTTTCACAAAATTGGTGCGGCCTGGTTTGGAACCATCCTGGCCATATATTTTTGCGTACTTTAGGAGCAGTTGCTTCGCCTTTCTCTGATAATCTCGATCTAGCCCCTCCGTTCATGTCGTGATGTCATTTGAAAGATCAGTATTACTAGATGAAACGTGTTCCTGGAGCTGTTCACAGTTAATAACTACTTCAGCCTCTTGGCATTTTCCCAAAATAGCTCCTTTGGTCAGTTTGAGTCGTGACTTGAACTCATTGAGTGCTCTTACCGGAATACGTCCATCTTGTTTTTTCATAGCCAGGGTTGTTCCTACAAGTATGTTCGGCGCTGATTTGTTTTGCTGCTTCGACAACCCATAATTTGTATTCCCACAATCTCCATCAACCTTTGCCCAGATGACTGCTTCGGATTTTGGTGGTATTTGCTGACTCTCTTCCACCAGCACTCGTTTACTGCTGTAGCCTCTCTCGTAGCTGAAATTAAGTGGCACATCCATGTTCTTATATCGCATCGTCTTGCTTTGCATATCGATCTTGAAGCCTTGGTCGATTAAGAAGTCCACTCCAATTATGATTTCATCAACAATCTCTGCCACCATAAAACAGTGTAGTACCGTGACGTTCCCAATTGCTACTTCACATGCTACTTCTCCAATTACCTGGGTGTCTTCTGCCGTGGCTGTACGTAATCTTGCTCCAAGCAATGATCTTGTCTTTGTGTTGACTAAATCTGATCGAAATATGGAATGGGATGTACCCGTATCTACAGTCAGTAAACGTTCCTTTCCATCCACATGTCCTACGACAGTAAGATTGCTTTACCTTCTTCCAATTTGCGAGCTGGAGATTATGGGGCATTCAATTGAGGGAGCTAGGCTGTCGCCTTTTGCGGATGACTCACTTTAGTTTAACGATTGAGTGGATTTTGAGATTTGCTCATCTCCTTCAGCTCTGCGTTTACGGCCACCCACATTGCTGGAACTGTTAGGATTGGTACTGCAATAACGTGCAATGTACCCTGGCTTTCTACATTTAAAGCATTTGACGGCACCATCGTTTTTCTGCTGCGTTCCTTTTAATGCTTCCAAATTGTGTCTACCCTGTCTGGCCTTTCCACTTCCACGCGATGAGCTTTGTATGTGGGCTTACTCAAAAGTGACTCTGTTCCTGCGTCAGCGCATGGGATACCGCTTCTGCGAATGTGGGTTTTGTGTTTGCATATGTCGCTCGCTTCGTTTCTACGTCCCGTATGCCATTTATAAAACTCTGGATTTTTACCCTCTAGGTGTACTCCACGGGTGCGTTCACATTTGCCAATTGAGCCAACCTTTCAACATCCGAAGCAAACTCTTACAAAGTCTCATTAGCTTTTTGGTAACGGTTTTGCAATTCTATTCGATACATCTGTTTCCTGTGTTCGCTTCCGTACCTTCGTTCTACAGCAGCCATCAATGCATCATAACTGTTCCGTTCGTACTCTGGAATAGTCTATAATTTCGGCAGCTGGTCCTTTCAATTGTGCAGCAACTTTATCTTCAGAATTCCAGTTGTTCACTGCTGCGGTCTTCTCAAAATGTAGCTTAAATACCTGGAAAGGAACAGAACCATCAAAGGATGGTGTTTTTACCTTTGGATTGCTTGCTGAAACTGCTGGGCGATTCATTTGCAACTCCTGTATACGACCTCTCAAAGCTTCTATCTCGACATCAATTTTATCCTCGAGCTGCACAACTTATTTCCTGTGCTTCCAGCTGCGAGGGTATGCGGGCCTCCCGTGCTCTCAACTGCTCAGCCAACTGAGATGTTATATATGCCAGTTGCTCTTCCAGTTGGGATGCCATATATGTTTTCTGTTCTTCCAGTTGAGTTTCCATCTTGGATGTTACTGTCGACGTTTGTGCAGATATTGCAGCTAATATCACGTTCAAGTCTGTGCTGGTAACTGCCTGCGATGTTTCGTTTTTTTCCTCCAATTTTCTTTTCTCATCGCCATCAGAATGAAAACCATACTCTTCCACGTCAATTCCTTCTAATTCCATTGCCTCTCGTAGTCGTGCATGAAGTTCGAGTTTTATTCCGGTTGTATTCAATCCACGGCTCTCCAACTCCTTCTTCAGTTGCGGGATCTTCAATTCACTTAAATTTACCATGTCCAAGCTGTATTCCCAATCTCCGGAATTTATTCAACAATTCCTCTTCTGACACCAATTGTAACGAATTTACTTGCAAATCCTCTTCTTTGCAACGTTCTGCTAAGTTCGAATCACTAAACTGTTGAATAAATAACTCCAATATTTAATAATGCAAAATGGCCTTTATTCAAGTTCTTTACAATAACACTACAACTGATTTTCAAAATAATACTGCTATTGCTCGGCAGATAGCGTGCTTAATCGAAACTGATTTTAGCGCCTCTACTGGTATCGCCTTTTATACTCTCTGATTTCCTCGTTCGCATCTTCTATGCGCTTCCATTTCCAGAATCTACTAGTTGGCCATCAGCTATCAAATTTCTCAGCTGTAACCACAATTGCACGATTTTATAGCTCCTCTCATTGCATACTTTCGGGAGTATCTCAGATATATGCATGTGGTTGTGCGTTGCTTCTCAGCTGCGTATACGTACATATGTGTAGACATACCCTGCCAACCATGACTACCCACTTTTAACCACTTTCCCCTGAAATTCCAACACCATCAAAAATTTCGGTTTCAAGTTTTTGGGATATTGTTAAGGGTAGGAAAAATGTCCCATAACTATAATGAGTGCGAATGAAACGACGTGAGTGTCTTGTTTACAAAAAACCCAAAAATGGGAAATAAACAAAAATTATTTGACGCGCTCGTTTGACAATTTCAAAATCTAAACGTTAGTTTTTAATTTTCGGGAAAACCTTAAAATTTTCAGCAATTAAATCGCGAAAAAGTGAAAGTTGTATAAATTGAACGTTCTGCAATTAAATTGTAAAAAGATAAAATTAATTTTATAAATTTATTATTTTATAAATTTGCATAGGTTATATATAGTTAAGATTGCCGTTGTTAATAGTAGCTTGTAGATATATTTCACCATTTCCTTTTACTATTAAAGTCTTTCCGTTTTTTTTTTTTTTGATTTTGTACATAATGAACCTGCATTGTTTTTATTATTTATTTCTTTGTATACAATTAGTATTAATATATTTTTAATAAAATAGATATTATATGAATTAACAAAAAAAAAATATACATAATAGTTATTTAAAAGAGTTCTAATTTATTTGTAAAATTATGTATATGTATATTCTACTTTGGAACTAAAATTTTCTAAATTAATTGTTTAATTTGTTTTTGCTTGTCAAAATGGGAAGATGAATTATTCTTAAAAAATTATGCTGAATTTTATTACAAACTTAGAAGTTTCTTTTTCTTTTTTCTCAGCAATTTACTGGAAAAATTCAAAAAGCTCTTGTTTAACCCGAGCTCTAAAAAAAGGGAAAATCAAGTTTTTAAAAATTGTGTTGAATCAATAATTAATTTTGGCTTTTAATTTTATTTCAGCAATGCAAATATTCTACTCAGCAATAGTGACTTTCGTTAACCCGGACTCTAAAAAAGGGAAGATTCAGACTTAGACAATTTTTTGAATTGATTTCTAATTTTGACTTTTTCTTTTCTTTTCTTCTTCTTAGAAAGAAAATACTTCAACCTGCTTTATTCACAGCATGCAACCATAGCTGCAGTAAGCAGAACTTTGGAAAAGGTAAATAAAGCCCGTCTCTGAAGTTATGTTGAATCAATAACTAATTCTGTCTTTTATTTATTCTATTTTTCCAGTAGCAAATATATCTTTGGGAGCATAAGGAACAGCATGACAACCACTCACGCTGATATGGATCTGCTGGGAACGGAGAAAATATTTTTTTTTGCATATTAGTTAAATTTATATTGCTAGAAATAATGTTAAGAAATTTTATAAAGTTGTAACGAAAGTGACTATTTTTCACTCATTGTAAACGAGTAATAAATGCTAGTATATATCAAAAGAAAGGTAATTTGATTACTTTTCTTTTGATGATACCATCGTTAAATTTGATAACAGATTTCCGAAAATTTTTTCAAATTTAGATACACATATAAGTTATCACACCCGTAATCCCAATACTAACTAATGGCGCACCCTTTACTCACGTTACCGTGCATGTGACTTCTTCATTGCCCCAAATAGCACTTTCGCTGACTCAGTACACGCGCAAGCGATCGGTAACACAATACAACCAATAAGGCGTGAGAAGTGCAGCATAAGCAGCATTGGCCTATACACTCAACTCATCGATTATGAAATGTCGGCTGGTGGTGGGATCTGCAACATAGGCAAAAGTAAGTTAGACTTAAAAGTTAGTTGGTAAAAAAAGAATATGTTTTAGATTAGTCGTATTAATGAGTGCAACGAGTGCACAATAAATCAAGCTCAGTATCAACTTAACTAAATTTGTGTATTTCCTTTGGTCGGTGAACAGTGAGTTCACCGCAACTTTAATTTTTTAACAGTTCCCCTTTCGAGAACTGTAAGTGGCGCCCGAGACAGCGGGTGCAAAGTGTACAAAAAGTGTTTAAGTGTTCAGTTGAGAATAGACAAAAAATTAAATCCCCAAAGAACTAAGTGAACTATTCAAAAAAAAATTTTTTTTTTTTAAAAAAAGCGTTTAAGTGGAGAAAAACAAAAAAGGGCAAAAAAATTAAAAGCCCAGTAATTAAGTGAACTATTTTGGAAAAAAGGGACAGAAGCCCTTCAAGAAGAGAAATATAAAAAAGCAAATAGTTTTAATCCAATGAGAAACTGGCTTTTGTGAGTATAATCTAATCACATTATATTTCCCTTTTCTTCTTCTATTTTTACAGTAATGAAATCATGGCCTCTGAAGAAATCAGGAAGTCACTAATGGACACGAATGGGGCTATCAATGCCATTCTCTCCCAACTGAAGAAAATGGACCAAAGGCTCAAAAGTGTGGAGTCGAAAAATAACGATGAGTCTTTGTCAGGGCTCAGTAGTAATCTGGAGAGGCTAGAATCATTGGATAGCAGGCCAGAACCGGCTGTAGAACCGCTAGTTAGTCCTCGGACGGAGGTCGAGCTGGCAGAGGTGGCTAAGCTTCTGGACTGCGTAAAAGAGTTGCAGGTATTCGATGGATCACGGGAGCACTACGGCTCCTGGGTCCATAGTGTAGAACAGGTAATAAAGGATTACGGAATAGTGCGGCATAAGCCGATTTACGCAGCCATCTTGAGGCACATTAGGGGGAAGATTAGGGGCGCAGCAGACTCTGCATTACTTGCGCACAATATACTAGGTTACGACTGGGGCAGGGTAAAGGAAATTCTTTCCCTGCATTACGCTGATATAAGGGATATAGAAACGTTGGAGCAGCAATTGACGTTAATGTCACAAGGGCGTCAGAAGATGTCCGACTTTTATGCGCAGGTTCAAAAACAACTGTCCCTAATGATTAATACCATAAAGGCCGAAAAGTATGCACACGGGGAAACAGTAGAGGCATTGGCAGAGGCACATCGGCGAAGAGCATTAGATGTCTTCATTAGGGGCCTAAACGGGGATCTGCCTGCCCTTCTCCTAGTTCAGAACTTGAAAACACTACCCGCAGCATATTCGGCACGTCTGAAAATTTTAAATGTAGACCGCAGGAACTCTATTTACCGCCCACCCTTCCACAGGGATAATAAAAATTTTAATGACAACTACCAACCTTCAGCCCCAAAATTTTTTAAAAGTAATTATTCCAACCACGACCAGGCTTATCCCGCTCAAAGAAATTCAGTTCAACCAAATGGCAACCGCGTGTGGCAGAATGGCAACCAACAAAGGCCTAGACCTTCCTACTCAGGATCAGCGCAAACCCGAATAAGCAATCAGTCTACCCAAAATTGGAGAAGCAACAGCACCCCATTGGCGGTGGTAAGAGCAGAAGCAGAACCATCAACTCAAACCCGCCAGACAGGTGGCACTCGATTTTCAAGATATGACAGCGCCAAGAGGGGTACAAGTTCTCCAGGATATTCAGACAGAAACCCTAGCAAGCAGCAGAAACTTGTCCATCTAGTAGCGGTTGATGAAGAACAAATCGAAACCAACAAAGAACAAACCACGGGGGACCAAGTAAATTTTACCATGGGAGCCTCGTGTCCGGCGTACCTTATCTAGAGTACGCAACGCAGGATTTAGGTATTTTAGAATTTCTAGTGGATACAGGGGCTAACAAAAATTATATAAGCGAACGCGTAGCTCAAAATACTACGCCAGTAGAAAAACCGTTTAAGGTAACTTCCGCAGGAGGAACTATAAATGTAGACAGGAAAATATGCGGACATTTTTTTAAATTCGTAGGCATAGATATTCCCACCACATTTTTTGTTCTTCCAGGGCTTAGATCATTTGATGGGATAATAGGGGATGACACGCTGTCGGAAATTAAAGCAGTCCTAGACAGGGAGCTTAACACTCTCATTTTAAAACCAGATATTGTGCTGCCCCTTAAGCGGAAGGAGGCGCAGCAGGTCAACAGCATTACCTTAAACATTCCTTTCGGCTATGATATCACGAACCTTACAAAAAATAAACTCTACGAGATCCTACATCGCTATGAAAATTTCTTCGGCCCAGTTGACCGAGGCATGGAAATCCAAACCAATGTCCAGGCAGAAATCAGAACCACAACCGAAAACCCCATTTACACTAAAAGCTACCCCTACCCCGTTAATATGCGCGAGGAGGTGGAAAAGCAAATCCGAGACTTACTAGCAGAAGGCATAATTCGTCCTTCAAAAAGTCCCTACAACTCACCCATATGGATTGTCCCAAAGAAATCCCAGGCAGATTGGGAAAAAAAGTATAGAATGGTGATAGACTTCAAACGGCTAAATGCCGTAACCATCCCTGACACCTATCCCATACCTGACATTAATGGCACAATTGCGAGTCTCGGTAGTGCAAAGTATTTTACGACACTTGACCTAACTTCGGGATTTCACCAGATCCCAATGAAAGAAAGTGATATACCAAAAACGGCATTTTCCACCATGAATGGAAAATACGAATTTTTGCGGCTTCCTTTCGGTCTCAAAAATGCACCCTTTATCTTCCAGCGTATGATAGACGACGTGTTAAAAGAATTTATAGGTCGTATTTGCTTTGTATACATCGACGACATTATAATCTTTAGTAAGGATGAAACCACTCATCTAAAGGACATTGAGACTATCCTTGCCAGGCTCCTAGCCGCGGGTCTCAAGGTTAACCTTGAGAAGACGCACTTCCTAAAAACAAGCGTAGAATTTTTTGGCTATATTGTGACCTCTGAGGGAATACTTCCTGACCCAAAGAAAGTAAATTCCATTAAAAACATGCTGCCTCCATCTAACTTAAAGGAGCTTAAGAGCTTCCTAGGACTAACATCGTATTATCGTAAATTCATTCGAGATTACGCAAAAATTGCAAAACCTCTTACCAACCTCACACGAGGAGAACACGCACAGGTAAGGGCAACACAATCGAAAAAAGAACCCATTAACTTGAACAAGGAAGCACAGGAAGCGTTCAAAGAGATACTGACGACCTCCGAGGTCCTGACTTTCCCTAACTTCGACAAATCTTTTATCCTTACGACCGATGCCTCCGATTTCGCTATTGGAGCGGTGCTATCACAGGACTATGACGGCAAAGACAAGCCCATAGCATTCATATCGAGAAGCCTAACTACTACAGAAGAGGCGTACGCAACAAACGATAAAGAAATGCTTGCTATCGTGTGGGCTTTGGATAACCTTCGGAACTACCTGTATGGAGCAAAAAAAAAATACGAATATTTACAGATCACCAACCCCTAACCTTCTCTTTAAGTAACCGAAACTACAACGCCAAGCTAAAACGTTGGAAGGCCAGGATCGAAGAATATAATTACGAAATAATTTATAAACCTGGCAAATCTAACTTCGTAGCTGACGCACTGTCCCGACTCAAAACTCATGCAAACCCCCTTACAACGTCCACATACGATGCCGCTAGTCAAAATGCAAACACAGGGTCAACAGCGGATTCTGGTAGCGAGGCCGGTGATACCGTACATAGTGCAGAACAGGACAACTCCGACCTTATACCCTTCGTTGAAGTTCCCATAAACGTATTTAGAAACCAGATTTTATTTGGGGTAGGCTAGAAATATTTGAAGAACCCCATCCACGTTACTCGCGACATTATTTAAAGATAGATGGAGTCGGCGAAGAGGAGCTCATTAATGTTCTGAAGGAAAAACTTAGGCCAAACGTTATTAACGGAATTAAAATACCAGAGAGTAAATTAGGACTCCTTCAGAAAGTATACCTGGAAAATTTCATGCAATATAAGATCCGAGTAGCTCAGTGCATTGTAGAGGATCTGAGAGATCCCGACAGAATCTGTGAAGTAGTATGGGTGGAGCACAAAAGAGCTCATCGCAACGCCAATGAGAATAAAAAACAAATTTTAGAGAGGTACTACTTTCCAAGAATGAGCAGCATAATCAGGGGCTATGTCTCGTCTTGCGAAACTTGTAAAATCAGTAAATATGACAGACGTCCCAATAAACCGGAGTTACAAAACACACCTATCCCATCGCGTCCTTGTGAAATAATTCACGTCGATATATTCGAAATACAAGGAGAAAAATTTCTGAGCTGCATTGACAAATTTTCTAAGTTCGCAAAACTCTTTCACCTAAGAAATAAGTCCACTTTGCACCTCAAGGACAAAATAGTCAAAATCTTGCACTACTTTACGACCCCAGATATCCTCGTGACCGACAACAAGCGCGGTCTTATTAGCCCAATAATAAAAAATCTTTTAGAGTCATTGGGAGTTATGTTGTATCGTACACCTTCTCAGAGAAGCGAGGTGAACGGTCAAGTCGAAAGGCTTCATTCCACCTTAATCGAAATTATCAGATGCCTGAAGATAGATAGCCCTAGGTTAAAAATCAAAGAGGTATTTTTCAATCGCGCAAAAGCGGCTAATTACCTCGAAAAAAGCAAGAAAACAAATGAATATTTAAAAACCTTACTGACTCAGAAACAACTAGAGTATATTGAACGGCACAATAAAAGAAGATCTCTACCGGAGCGTTATGATGAAAATGATATCATATACGTGAAGGACAAACAGATCAAGGGAAAACAAAAACCCATATACAAAAAAGAAATTGTCGCAAAAGACAACAAGGTGTCCGTAACCACAGTTAGTGGGAAAAAAATCCACAAAACCCACATTAGAAATGTCAAACGCAGGAATACACATCCTAGCACTTGAAACTGAAAATGATATTTATTTGTTTGAATAAACAAAAAAAAAAAACGTTAAAAAAACCAAAGATACAGATATAAATTAATTCTCAGAAAAACCATTTTTATTGAAACAAAGGACATGTTCATTACTACAAGAGCCCGTCTTATTAGTGGGACAAATCGTGCCTTAGTAGCGGGTGGCGCCTTCGAATTTGACAAATGGCTACGCTGTCTTCAAAACGGATCACACGATCCCCCATAGCTAGTTCGAGACAGTATGGACCTCTATCCTACAAAAGAATTTAAACCGAATCTATACAAAGTTGCGCCTAATCCGCACGAAAAAAGAGAAAATAGCTTTGCGCCTAATCCGCATAACATATATTAATACTTAATCCTTCGCCTAATCCGGAGGATGAAAAAAGAAAAAAAAAAAAAGACAAAGAGAAAAAAGAATACAAAATATGAATAATTTTTATTGCAAACTTGCGCCTAATCATATCATAACATATATTGGTACTTAATCCTTGCAATGAAAAAAGAAAATTTTATAAAAAATACTGATAAAAAAGAAAGCAATGAAAGAATAATTGTACTTGCAAGCTTGCGCCTAAAAAAAGAAAGAAAAAAATTGTATCCTCTTCGCCTAATTCGTTGAGTGAAAGAAAGAAAAAATTATCCTCTTCGCCTAATCCGTTGAGTGAAAGAAAGAAAATATTATCCTCTTCGCCTAATCCGTTGAGTGAAAAAAAAAAAAAAAATTATCCTCTTCGCCTAATCCGTTGAGTGAAAGAAAGAAAAAATATTAAGCTTATGCGCCTAATCCGCTAAGCAAAAAGATAAATATAATCCGCAAAACACATATTGATACTCCTTGCGCCAAATCCCCAGGAAAAAAAATTGTTTTTTCTTGCTTTTGATTTACTTATTTTCATTTCACTTTATTTTAATTAATTTTTCACCTTTTATTTAGTTATTTGCATCTAACTAAAAAATTTTTTTCCTTCTTTTTATTTAAATTAACACTAACACACAAACCGAAACTAAAGCAATTAACAATCATAAAATGTAAAGTATAATCAAAAATAAATAAACATAAAATTGTTCCTCTCTTACAATGTTATAACACTAAAATTCCGAAACAAACATATTCCTTTGAAATTAACTTCAATTTTAAACTTAGAAGAAAAAAGAAAAAATACAAACAATCTTGTAAAACAAATATTTGTGATTAAGCTAACAATTACTAACACACTAACACTAATAACATCCTTCCAGATTCCCACTGCTGGCATCAGCCATCAGCGCCCTCCATATATTTCACTATAAAATGGAATGGATGGATCATTGGCGGATCCTTCAAGCTGGTTCACGTTATTAATCTACAGCAATATGTTACAATTATGACGCAAATGGAAAGTTTGGCAAACCGTTTAATGAAAACCGCTGACGACCAGATTTTAGCGCATCTCTACATCAACCAAACATTGGAACGACTTGAAGAACTTACGGGTAGCGCAGGTAAAGCAAGGGTCAGTCGCTCTATAGACTGGATAGGCTCAGCATGGAAATGGTTAACAGGATCACCAGATGCACCCGACTGGAACTACATTCTCCACAACCAAAATGAAGTCATTCAAAGCAATAACCACCTTTATAAAATCAATGAAAAACTCTTCGCCGCCACCCAGTAAGTCCTAAAGAAAATCGACGAGGTGGTGAATCGCACTAACTACACAGCGAAAGAAAATGAGGCGACGGAATTTGATCGAAATGCACTACACAACATCCTGCTCATTCGCGAAGAGGTAAACGAAATTGTGCGGGCATGTCAACTGGCAAAACGGGGCATTGTCAACACGAATCTACTTGACACAGATGAGGTCAGCCAGGTACTGTCAGAAGTAGAGACCCTTCCATACCAGAACGTAATCGAGGCTATTGAATACCGTCAACAATCAGTATACACGAATGGGACATTTCTCCTCTACGTGCTCTCGATGCCAAAAGTAACAGCTAACAAATATAATTTTCTGACCACTCGCGCTGGCATCTACGAACATAAGCAACTTGATCTACCGTTGGCAGGATGCTCGTAAACCAAGAGGAAACATGCGGAGTGACGGGAAATTGCATGGTAATCAGTTCATCTATAATATGTAAGTCAGAATCCTTGTCGAAATTGGAGGAAGACAGCTGCATTCCACGACTACTAAAAGGTGGAGACGCTAGCTGCCAGTTCACCAGACGAAACGGATCAATTATAGAATTGGTAAACGACAACGCAATATTCCTCTCAAACTACCAAGGCATGATCAGTAGCAGCAATGCCTCAAGCACTATTAATGGCACCTACATCATCCAACTAAGCAACGAAACAGTCAAGAAAGGTGACCAAGTATTTTCCAGCAACGTTGTAATGACAGCGCAGGCGTTGCCAGCCGTCCTTTCGAATGTCAGGAATCACACAATGAAGGTCAACCTAGAATATGTGCACGACATCACGATGGAGAATGTTAAGTATCTAGGATACGTTAATGAGAAGATAAATTTTTCTATCTTTACAGAAGCCCTAACAATATGCGCAATAATCTCTGAACATTTGAGCTGTGGCACGAACACCAATAAGATCACGAAGGGCATATCCACATATAAAATTGAATACCCAGAATCTAGCCTACCATCAGAAAGTAATAGCCATTCGGTACATATCATAACCCCCTCAGGTTTTTCATTTGATCTGCGAGACGCAGATCTTTAAAGGGGGAGGAGTTATCACACCCGTAATCCCAATACTAACTAATGGCGCACCCTTTACTCACGTTGCCGTGCACGTGACTTCTTCATTGCCCCAAATAGCACTTTCGCTGACTCAGTACACGCGCAAGCGTTCGGTAACACAATACAACCAATAAGGCGTGAGAAGTGCAGCATAAGCAGCATTGGCCTATATACTCAACTCATCGATTATGAAATGCCGGCTGGTGGTGGGATCTGCAACGTAGGCATAAGTAAGTTAGACTTAAAAGTTAGTTGGTAACAAAAGAATATGTTTTAGATTAGTAGTAGTCGTATTAGTAGTAGTCGTATTGGTGAGTGCAACGAGTGCACAATAAATCAAGCTCAGTATCAACTTAACTAAATTTGTGTATTTCTTTTGGTCGGTGAACAGTGAGTTCATCGCAACTTTAATTTTTACTGTTCCCCTTTCGGGAACTGTAAGTTATATGTAACTAGTAAAAGTGTTGAGAAATTTTATAAAGTTGTAGAGAAAGTGACTATTTTTCACTCATTGTAAACGAGTAATAAATGATAGTATATATCAAAAGAAAGGTAATTTAATTACTTGTCTTTCGATGCTACTATCGTTTGGATCTATATCCGATTTTTTAAAATTTTTGGAAAATAAGAGATACATGTATATAGCTAGGGAAAACTTGGTAAAATTTTGTAAAGTTGTAAGAAAAGTGTATGGTTTTTACTCCTTGCAAATGAGTTTCAAGTTTAAGCATATACTAAAAGAAATATAATTAAATTATTGTACTTTTGATAGTACTGTCAATCGAATCAAAAAGTTTTTTCCAAAATTTTGTATATTTTAGAAAAACACCTCTGTAGTAAGTAATTTGTTTGCAAAGTTATACAAGTATTTTTCATTCATTGTGGCTTTTTGTTAAAAATAACTGACTAGCTCTCTGACAAATATCAAATTTTCTTAAATCGTGTGATGAAAAAGCTAATAATTCCTTTATTAAATAATAGAATTAAATAGATACTTATCACAGTAATCTTTAGTTTTAATTGATTTGAAAAATTTAGCTTATCGATTGAATGATTTTTAATGGAATTGCCCCATTAGACCTAATCAGCTTTGATATTTTCTCAATTATCGAATTAATTACTTTGATAAATAAACAAATGTCATTATAATGTTAAAAATCCGAATATTACGCTGCTATTCAATATTATTTTATTTCAATGTTATTTTTATTTCTTTTTTAATTTATATAAAAAATATTATAGTTTAGTAAGTACTTAAAAAAAATTGTGTTTACAAATAATAATTATTTATGCTATTTAATAACTTTAAGACCGTTTTATCTTAAAATTTATGTGCGATGAAAACAAATTTAATGTAAAAAGTCCTTTTAACAGATGTATTCTTAACATTTTATGATAAAACGGCCTTTAAAACAATTGTAAATGAATTTTTTATATTATTAAATAAACGTTTTCATTAAAAATTAAAAAAAAAGTTTGGAGATTTTTTGGGTATTTTGGAGTTTTTTTAGGTATGTTTTGGCTATTTTGGTAAAAAGTTTGGGCATTTTTTAGACATAAAATTTTTCCGATATGGCATCCCTACAAAAATACAACCCTGTGCTATGGGAAATTTTTAGTTAGAGAGGAGCAACTATGCATTTTTCCTTATGGCACTTTGGTATAAGTGTGAGAAAGATGCGCGATCACACGTGCACGACTCGCTCAAGGGGAAAGTGGATAAAATCCGCACACTGCCTATACAAAATTATCCATTTTTTTATCCACTTTTTTACTCAGTCATTATCCAATTTTTTACGCAGTTTTGGTTGGCAGGGATAATGATTGATTCGTTTATGTAGATACAAGTGACTGTCTGCTTTATTGTTGTTGTGACTTCATTTACTTAGCATCAGACTAGGGAGTGAGTATCACTTAGTGTCACTCATATTCGTCACAATATAAATTAATTATTGAAGTGTGCAAGACCGAAAAGGACGTCTTACTTATAAACGGTGAATGACAAAAAAAAAATAAAAAATTATAAAGAGCAATTGTGAAAATAGTTAAATTTTTTTACTGTAAGTGACCGCAAGTTTACGGAACCAGCTACCGGTAGCCTGAAAAACGGACCTGCACCAAGATATAAGGTAAGTGAAAAATAGAGTTTGCTTAAATAAAATTACAAAATTTAATAAAACCAAAATTTTAATAAAATATAAAATTTAATAAAAATTAAATAAAACTTTAATCAAAATAAAATCTTAAATAAATACAAAAAAAAAAACTTTACAAAATACTGATGTCTTACAAAATAAATTAAACAAAAAAAGATAGACCGTGGTGTGATGGTAGCGTGCTCCGCCTATCACACCGTATGCCCTGGGTTCACACCCCGGGCAAAGCAACATCAAAATTTTAGAAATAAGGTTTTTCAATTAGAAGAAAATTTTTCTAAGCGGGGTCGCCCCTCGGCAGTGTTTGGCAAGCGCTCCGAGTGTATTTCTGCCATGAAAAGCTCTCAGTGAAAACTCATCTGCCTTGCAGATGCCGTTCGGAGTCGACATAAAACATGTAGGTCCCGTCCGGCCAATTTGTAAGAAAAATCAAGAGGAGCACGACGCAAATTGGAAGAGAAGTTCGGCCTTAGATCTCTTCGGAGGTTATCGCGCCTTACATTTATTTTTTTTTTATGATACAATAAATTAAACAAAAAATTAATTAAATAAATGAAAATATAAAATAATTAATGCAAATAAATAAGACATACATTTCATAAAATAAGTTACGTAGCTACATATAAATACTTACGCATGCAAACACAAATAAATAGAATTTTCATTAAGGTTTTGATTTATTTCTATTACAGGTCCTCACCCGGCGGGGGTATCCCTGGACCTCATCCATCCAAAAACTTTATAGAGGAGAAAAATTCTTCATAATTGCGTGAAAGCCGGCGAGAAATCCACAAAGAGGAAACCCCTATGTATATCTATATATTAATACGCTAACAAAATTTCCATACAATCAATTGACAGGCTGTTTCGCATATTTAGCATACGTAAAATCATATAAAAGTTATATGAATCGATTCGTATGGATCAGCCGCATTCATAGGCCTATTTTTGTTAACAAATATTACTCTATTTGTTTATAATTAATAGAAAAAGTTTTTTGTAAATTCGAGCAATCTCTCCAAAAGTCGAAATTTACTTTCGTGTAAAAAAGCGCACCACCTGTAGGACCAATTATGGGTTTTTTGTAAATTCGAACAATCTCTCCAAATATCGAAATTTACTTTGGCGCATAAAAGCGCACCATCTCTAGGACCAATTACATATATAAGTGCTCAATTCAAAGACACAAACCTACGAATTATGTAACCCCGCTCAATTCCAAAGTTGCGTAGTCGTGTTGCTCAAATCCCCTACATAGAAATATGGTTTCCCCATTGTTGCCACTTACTTTTAGTGGTCTGTACCAAAGTCTTAAAAATATTGTTCCAAAATCAGTAAAATACGCGTTATACTGAACAAAAAAATAAAAAATTAATACATTTGCTCCAAAATTATAACATACAATTTTTTTTATTGTCTTTTATGCTAATTTATTTTATTTAATATTTTATTTTATTATATATTCTTTTATTTCAAATTAGTTTATTATTATTTAAATGCTACTTGACTGAATCGGAAAATTTCACGTTGTATATTAAACGAAACAAAAAAACATCCCAAAAACGTTTTTGATTTTTGGTCAAAGCGGCAACCGGCATCATAGCGGCCGTATTGCATAGGCAGTATGTTACCCACTACCTATATATTAATACGCTAACAAAATTTCCATACATTCAATCGACAGCCTGTTTCGCATACTTAGCATACGTAAAATCATATAAAAGTTATATGAATCGATTCGTATTGATCAGCTGCAGTGCATAGGCCCATTTTTGTTAAAACATATTCCTCTATATGTTTATAATTAACAGAAAAAATTTTTCGTAAATTCGAAAAATTCACACAAATATCGAAATTCATTTTCGTGCACAAGCGCGCCATCTTTGGGAACAATTATCTAAGTGTTCTAATGCGAATTTCAAAGACCTAAACCTTTATGTATCACCGCTAAATTCGAAAGCACAAATGTTTCACCTACATACAAATATGGTTTCCCGTTGTTGCCACTTACCTATAATAGCCTCTACCAAAATCCTAAAAAATTGCTCCAAAATAGTTTGTAGCATACCAAAAAATCTTAAATAGATCTAATTTTTGACCGGCCCATTTTTTGTGGCAAATTTCACTTACAGGTAAATACATAAGTCTTTATTTAACAGATTCTTTGTTTTTTATTTTAGTTGTTTTCAAAAAAACATGAAATCACAAATAATGAGTTAACTTTTGTTGAAACTAACTAGATTCATTTATAACAATTAATGGCAAATTTGCCCTAAAATGTGTTTGCATTTGCAGATCTAATCCTCATTTTAAATAAAGTACGTCTTATACTAAACAAAAAAAAAAAGTTACAAAAATATAACATTAAATTTTTTATATTTCCTTTATGCTAATTTATTTTATTTCTTATTTTACTTTATAATATATTCTTTTTTTTTCGACTTATTTTATTATTATTTAAATGCAACTTTACTGAATTGGAAAATTTCACGTTGTATATTAAACGAAAAAAAAAACGTCCCTTGATTTTAGGTGGAAACGGCAACCGGCATCATGGCGGCCGTATTGCATAGGCAGTATATTACCCACTATATTTATAATTAGGCTAACTTTGCTGGATTATATATCCATTAATCGGATGCTTAGATCCCATAACCCTAATTTGTTTATGTCGCTTAAAGTTATGAAATCAATTTTATTTTAGTAAATATGTTTGCGTGAATAATTTCAATGTTTTTGTTTGTTTTTCTTTTCTTTCTAATTTATTCTGCTTTGTTATATCTTAGTATTATATTGTTCACAGACGATATTTTATGGTAGATATGGTGATAAATATTCATGAAATGGAGTGTTTACAAATTTAATACAAATTAATTACGTACATAGATCTCAATGGGAATCCCAACATTAAATATCCGAACATTAGAATCTTCATGTTTCACAATGATCACATTCAAACTCGTAAAAAAGTCTATGTGCACTTATTGCGTTTTTATATGGAACTGCTTGTTCATTTCACTTAATTTTTTCGCAATTTAAGTACTTTATTTTTTTCTTTAATTAAACACTTTTTTAGTAACTCTGCCTTCTTTCTCATTACATAATTTTTTTATACTCAGTTGAGCAGAGCTGACAGAGTACATTAACTTTGATTGGATAACGGTTGGTTGTACAGGTATAAAGGAATCGAGATAGATATAGACTTCCATATATCAAAATCATCAGGATCGAAAAAAAATTTGATTGAGCCATGTCCGTCCGTCCGTCCGTTAACACGATAACTTGAGTAAATTTTGAGGTATCTTGATGAAATTTGGTTTGTATGTTCCTGAGCACTCATCTCAGATCGCTATTTAAAATGAACAATATCGGACTATAACCACGCCCTTTTTTCGAATTCGAAAATTTCGAAAAACCGAAAAAGTGCGATAATTCATTGCCAAAGACGAATGAAGCGATGAAACTTGGTAGGTGAGTTGAACTTATGACGCAGAATGGAAAATTAGTAAAATTTTGGACAATAGGCGTGGCACCGCCCACTTTTAAAAGAAGGTAATTTAACAATTTTGCAAGCTGTAATTTGGCAGTCGTTGAAGATATCATGATGAAATTTGGCAGCAACGTTACTCCTATTACTATATAAATGCTTAATAAAAATTAGCAAAATCGGAGAACGACCACGCCCACTTTAAAAAAATTTTTTTTTTAAGTCAAATTTTAACAAAAGATTAAATATCTTTACAGTAGATAAGTAAATTATGTTCAACTACAGTAATGATATGGTGCAACAAAATGGAAAAATAAACGAAAATTTTAAAATGGGCGTGGCTCCGCCCTTTTTCATTTAATTTGTCTAGGATACTTTTAATGCCATAAGTCGAACAAAAATTTACCAATCCTTGTGAAATTTGGTAGGGACTTACATTCTGGGACAATAACTTATTTCTATGAAAAAGGGCGAAATCGGTTGAAGCCACGCCCAGTTTTTATACACAGTCGACCGTCTGTCCTTCCGCTCGGCCGTTAACGAGATAACTTGAGCAAAAATCTATATATCTTTATTAAACTCAGCTCACGTACTTATCTAAACTCTCTTTGTATTGGTATAAAAAATGACCGAAATCGGACTATGACCACGCACACTTTTTCGATATCGAAAATTACGAAAAACGAAAATAGTGCCATAATTCTATACCAAATATGAAAAAAGAGGTGAAACATGGTATTTGGATTAGTTTATTGACGCAAAATTTAACTTTAGAAAAAAAATCTTTGTAAGATGGGTGTGACACCTACCATATTAAGTAGAATGAAATGAAAAAGTTCTGCAGGGCGAAATAAAAAACCCTTGAAATCTTGGCAAGAATACTGTTCGTGGTATTATATATATAAATAACTTAGCGGTATCCAACAGATGATGGCCTGGGTCACCCTGGTCCACATTTTGTTCGATATCTGGAAAACGCCTTCACATATACAACTACCACCACTCCATTTTAAAAGCCTCATTAATACCTTTAATTTGATTCCCATATCGTACAAACACTTTCACAGTCACTTCTGGTCCACCTTTATGGCAATATCTCGAAAAGGCGTCCACCTATAGAACTAAGCCCCACGCCCTTTTAAAATACTCATTAACACCTTTCATTTGATACCCATATCGTACAAACATATTCTAGAGTCACCCCTGGTCCACCTTTATGGCTATATCTCGAGAAGGCGTCCACCTATAGAACTAAGGCCCACTCCTTTTTAAAATACTCATTAATACCTTTCGTTTGAAACCCATATTGTACAAACGCATTCTAGAGTCACATACCCATATCGTTCAAACAAATTCTAGGGTCACCCCTGGTCCACCTTTATGGCGTTATCTCGAAACGGCTTCCACCTATGGAACTAAGGATCACTCCCTTTTAAAATACTCATTAACACCTTTCATTTGATACCCATATCGTACAAACAAATTCTAGAGTCACCCCTGGTCCACTTTTATGACGATATCTCGGAAAGGCGACCACCTATAGCACTAAGCCCCACGCCCTTTTGAAATACTAGTTAACCCCTTTCGTTTGATACCCATATTGTACAAACGCATTCTAGAGTCACCCCTGGTCCACCTTTATGGCGATATCTCGAAAAGGCGTTCACCTATAGAACTAAGGCCCACTCCCTTTTAAAATGCTCATTAACCCCTTTCATTTGGTACCCATATCGTACAAGCAAATTCTAGGGTCACCCCTGGTCCACATTTATGCTGATATCTCCAAAAGGCGACTACCTATAGAACTAAGCCCCACGCCCTTTTGAAATACTAATTAACACCTTTCGTTTGATACCCGTATTGTACAAACGCATTCTAGAGTCACCCCTGGTCCACCTTTATGGCGATATCTCGAAAAGGCGTCCACCTATAGAACTAAGGGCCACACCCTTTTAAAATGTTCATTAACCCCTTTCATTTGATACCCATATCGTAAAAACAAATTCTAGGGTCACCCCTGGTCCACCTTTATGGCGATATCTCGAAAAGGCGTCCACCTGTAGAACTAAACCCCACGGCCTTTTGAAATACTCATTAACACCTTTCGTTTGATACCCATATTGTACAAACGCATTCTAGAGTCACCCCTGGTCCATCTTTATGGCGATATTTCGAAAAGGCATCCACCTATAGAACTAAGGCCCACTCCCTTTTAAAATGTTCATTAACCCCTTTCATTTGATACCCATATCGTACAAACAAATTCTAGGGTCACCCCTGGTCCACCTTTATGGCGATATCTCGAAACGGCGTCCACCTATAGAACTAAGGCCCACTCCCTTTTAAAATACTCATTAACACCTTTCATTTGATACCCATATCGTACAAACAAATTTTAGAGGCACCCCTGGTCCACCTTTATGCCAATATCTCGAAAAGGCGACCACATATACAACTACCACCACTCCCTTTTAAAAGCCTCATTAATACCTTTTATTTGATACCCACATCGTACAAACACATTCTAGAGTCACCCCTGGTCCACCTTTATGGCGATATCTCGAAAAGGCGTCCACCTGTAGAACTAAACCCCACGCCCTTTTCAAATACTCATTAACACCTTTCGTTTGATACCCATATTGTTCAAACGCATTCTAGAGTCACCCCTGGTCCACCTTTATGGCGATATCTCGAAAAGGCATCCACCTATAGAACTAAGGCCCACTCCCTTTTAAAATGTTCATTAACCCCTTTCATTCGATACCCATATCGTACAAACAAATTCTAGGGTCACCCCTGGTCCACCTTTATGCCGATATCTCGAAAAAGCGACCACCTATACAACTACCACCACTCCCTTTTAAAACCCTCATTAATACCTTTAATTTTATACCCATATCGTACAAACACATTCTAGAGTCACCACTAGTCCACCTTTATGGCGATATTTCGAAACGGCATCCACCTATATAACTAAGGCCCACTCCCTTTTAAAATACTCATTAACATCATTCGTTTGATGCCCATATTGTACAAACAAATTCTAGGGTCACCCCTGGTTCACCTTTATGCCGATATCTCGAAAAAGCGACCACCTATACAACTACCACCACTCCCTTTTAAAACCATCATTAATACCTACAATTTGATACCCATATCGTACAAACACATTCTAGAGTCACCACTAGTCCACCTTTATGGCGATATTTCGAAACGGCATCCACCTATAGAACTAAGGCCCACTCCCTTTTAAAATACTCATTAACACCATTCGTTTGATGCCCATATTGTACAAACAAATTCTAGGGTCACCCCTGGTCCACTTTTATGGCGATATCTCGAAAAGGCGTCCACCTATAGAACTAAGGCCCACTACCTTTTAAAATACTCATTAACACCTTTCGTTTGATACCTATATTGTACAAACGGATTCTAGAGTCACCCCTGGTCCACCTTTATGCCAATATCTCGAAAAGGCGACCACATATACAACTACCACCACTCCCTTTTAAAAGCCTCATTAATATCTTTAATTTGATACCCACATCGTACAAACACATTCTAGAGTCACCCCTGGTCCACCTTTATGGCGATATCTCGAAAAGGCGTCCACCTGTAGAACTAAACCCCACGCCCTTTTCAAATACTCATTAACACCTTTCGTTTGATACCCATATTGTACAAACGAATTCTAGAGTCAACCCTGATCCACCTTTATGGCGATATCCCTAAATGGCGTCCACCTATAGAACTATGGCCCACTCCCTCTTACCCTCGGGTTCCCCTCGGTTCATTTTCCTACATGGTTACTTTCCCTTATGTTGCCACCATAGCTCTCAACTGAGTATCTAATGTTCGATTACATCCGAACTTAACCTTTCTTACTTGTTTAAATTTGACTTAAACACATTTTTTTTTAAGTGGGCGTGGTCGTTCTCCGATTTTGCAAATTTTTATTAAGCATATAGCAGTAAAATAGAAATTGCAGTAACGTTCCTGCCAAATTTCATAATGATATCTTCAACGACTGCCAAATTACAGCTTGCAAAACATCTAAATGTCCTTCTTTTAAAAGTGGGCGGTGCCACGCCCATTGCGCAAGCGTCATACGTTCAACTCACCTACCAAGTTTCATTGCTTTATCCGTCTTTTGTAATGAATTACCGCACTTTTTCGATTTTTCGAAATTTTCGATATCGAAAAAGTGGGCGTGGTTATAGTCCGATATCGTTCATTTTAAATAGCGATCTGAGATGAGTGCCCAGGAACCTACATACCAAATTTCATCAAGATACCTCAAAATTTACTTAAGTTATCGTGTTAACGGACGGACGGACGGACGGACGGACATGGCTCAATCAAATTTTTTTCCGATACTGATGATTTTGATATATGGAAGTCTATATCTATCTCGATTCATTTATACATGTACAAACAACCGTTATCCAATCAAAGTTAATATACTCTGTGAGCTCTGCTCAACTGAGTATAAAAAATACAAACAAAAACAAGTAAGGAAGGTTAAGTTCGGGTGTAACCGAACATTACATACTCAGTTGATAGCTATGGTGGCAACATAAGGGAAAATAACCATGTAGGAAAATGAACCGAGGGTAACCCTGTAAAGTGTTTGTATGACATGTGTATCAAATGAAAGGTATTAAAGAGTATTTTAAGAGGGAGTGGGCCATAGTTCTATAGGTGGACGCCATTTAGGGATATCGCCATAAAGGTGGATAAGGGGTGACTCTAGAATGTGTTTGTACGATATGGGTATCAAATTAAAGGTATTAATGAGGGTTTTAAAAGGGAGTGATCCTTAGTTCCATAGGTGGACGCCGTTTCGAGATATCGCCATAAAGGTGGGCCAGGGGTGACTCTAGAATGCGTTTGTACAATATGGGTATCAAACAAAAGGTGTTAATTAGTATATCAAAAGGGCGTGGGGCTTAGTTCTATAGCTGGCCGCCTTTTCGAGATATCGGCATAAAGGTGGACCAGGGGTGACTCTAGAATTTGTTTGTACGATATGGGTATCAAATGAAAGGTGTTAATGAGTATTTTAAAAGGGAGTGATCCTTAGTTCCATAGGTGGACGCCGTTTCGAGATATCGCCATAAAGGTGGGCCAGGGGTGACTCTAGAATGCGTTTGTACAATATGGGTATCAAACAAAAGGTGTTAATTAGTATTTCAAAAGGGCGTGGGGCTTAGTTCTATAGCTGGTCGCCTTTTCGAGATATCGGCATAAAGGTGGACCAGGGGTGACCCTAGAATTTGCTTGTACGATATGGGTATCAAATGAAAGGGGTTAACGAGCATTTTAAAAGTGAGTGGGCCTTAGTTCTATATGTGAACGCCTTTTCGAGATATCGCCATAAAGGTGGACCAGGGGTGACTCTAGGATTTTGCTTGTACGATATGGGTATCAAATTAAAGGTATTAATCAGGGTTTTAAAAGGGAGTGGTGGTAGTTGTATAGGTGGTCGCCTTTTCCAGATATCGGCATAAAGGTGGACCAGGGGTGACTCTAGAATTTGTTTGTACGATATGGGTATCAAATGAAAGGTGTTAATGAGTATTTTAAAAGGGAGTGATCCTTAGTTCCATAAGTGGACGCCGTTTCGAGATATCGCCATAAAGGTGGACCAGGGGTGACCCTAGAATTCGTTTATACGATATGGGTATGAAATGAAAGGGGTTAATGAGCATTTTAAAAGGGAGTGGGCCTTAGTTCTATAGGTGAACTCCTTTTCGAGATATCGCCATAAAGGTGGACAAGGGGTGACTCTAGAATGCGTTTGTACAATATGGGTATCAAACGAAAGTTGTTAATTAGTATTTCAAAAGGGCGTGGGGCTTAGTGCTATAGGTGGTCGCCTTTTCGAGATATCGGCAAAAAGGTGGACCAGGCGTGACTCTAGAATTTGTTTGTACGATATGGGTATCAAATGAAAGGTGTTAATGAGTATTTTAAAATGGAGTGAGGTGGACGCCGTTTCGAGATAACGCCATAAAAGTGGACCACGGGTGACCCTATAATTTGTTTGTACGATATGGGTATGTGACACTAGAATGCGTTTGTACAATATGGGTAGCAAATGAAAGGTATTAATGAATATTTTAAAAGGGAGTGGGCCTTAGTCCTATAGGTGGGCGCCTTCTCGAGATATAGCCATAAAGGTGGACCAGGGGTGACTCTAGAATGTGTTTGTACGATATGGGTATCAAATTAAAGGTATTAATGAGGGTTTTAAAAGGGAGTGGTGGTAGTTGTATAGGTGGTCGCCTTTTCGAGATATCGGCATAAAGGTGGACCTGGGGTGACTCTAGAATTTGTTTGTACGATATGGGTATCAAATAAAAGGTGTTAATGATTATTTTAATAGGGAGTGGGCCTTAGTTCTATAGGTGAACGCCTTTTCGAGATATCGCCATAAAGGTGGACCAGGGGCGACTCTAGAATGCGTTTGTACAATATGGGTATCAAACGAAAGGTGTTAATTAGTATTTCAAAAGGGCGTGGGGCTTAGTTCTATAGGTGGACGCCTTTTCGAGATATCGCCATAAAGGTGGACCAGGGGTGACTGTAGAATGTGTTTGTACGATATGGGTATCAAATTAAAGGTTTTAATGAGGCTGTTAAAAGGGAGTGGTGGTAGTTGTATATGTGAAGGCGTTTTCCAGATATCGACCAAAATGTAGACCAGGGTGACCCAGAACATCGTCTGTTGGATACCGCTAATTTATTTATATATATAATACCACGAACAGTATTCCTGCCAAGATTTCAAGGGTTTTTTATTTCGCCCTGCAGAACTTTTTCATTTCATTCTACTTAGTATGGTAGGTGTCACACCCATCTTACAAAGTTTTTTTCTAAAGTTATATTTTGCGTCAATAAACTAATCCAAATACCATGTTTCATCTCTTTTTTCGTATTTGGTATATAATTATGCCATTTTTTTCGTTTTTCGTAATTTTCGATATCGAAAAAGTGGGCGTGGTCATAGTCCGATTTCGGCCATAGCAATACAAAGTGAGTTTAGATAAGTACGTGAGCTGAGTTTAATAAAGATATATCGATTTTTGCTCAAGTTATCGTATGAAGGGCCGAGCGGAAGACAGATGGCCGTTTTTGTATAAAAACTGGGCGTGGCTTAAACCGATTTCGCCCTTTTTCACAGGAATAAGTTACTGTCCCAGAATCTAAGTCCCTACCAAATTTCACAAGGATTGGTAAATTTTTGTTCGAATTATGACAATAAAAGTATCCTAGACAAATTAAATGAAAAAGGGCGGAGCTACGCCCATTTCGAAATTATCTTTTATTTTTGCATTTTGTTGCACCATATCATTACTGGAGTTGAATGTTCACATAATTTACTTATCTACTGTAAATATATTAGATTTTTTGTTAAAATTTGACTTTAAAAAATTTTTGTTTTAAAAGTGGGCGTGATCGTTCTCCGATTTTGCAAATTTTTATTAAGCATACATATAGTAATAGGAGTAACGTTGCTGCCAAATTTCATCATGATATCTTTAACGACTGCCAAATTACAGCTTGCAAAATTTTGGTGGTTATAGTCCGATATTGTTCATTTTGAACAGCGATCTGAGATGAGTGCTCAGGAACCTACATACCAAATTTCATCAAGATACCTCAAAATTTACTCAAGTTATCGTGTTAGCGGGCGGACGGACGGACGGACATGGCTCAATCAAATTTTTTTCGATCCTGATGATTTTGATATATGGAAGTCTATATCTATCTCGATTCCTTTATACCTGTACAATCAACAATTATCCAGTCAAAGTTAATATACTCTGTGAGCTCTGCTCAACTGAGTATAAAAAGATTTACATTATGTACTTATTTATTATTAGTTCGCCGTCCCTGGGATAAATAAGAAAAAAAGTGCCAAAAAACAAAAAAACTGGCAAATACTAACCTTACCAACACTAAAGCGTTTTTTTTCTTTCTCCTTAATGGTTGGAAGACAGTTTATTTTTAATATCAGGCGTGTACGGCCTCAACATCTACAACTATAGCTCCCAGCTGGTAACTATTGAGCATGGGCGTAGTTGGATCCTGAACGGCCACTTCAGTTTAGATCATGTGGTCGACCTAAACTACTTCAACACGGCTTTGGCCAAATTAATGGAGTCAACAGAGCACGACATTACAAGCAGGGCTGTGCGAACTGTGTTACAAGTCGACCTAAATCAAACTAAGCTGCGCCTCGCCGAAATACAGATAAGCAAATCACGAAGGGTACGTTCCATTGACTGGATTGGTTCTACATGGAAGTGGATAGCTGGGTCTCCAGATTCAACGGATTGGGACTATATTCTTCGAAGCATGAATGACGTCATAATAAACAACAATCACCAGTACTGGGTTAACTAAAAACTATTCAGCGGTACCCGCGAGGCAATCGAGAAAGCAAACGAAGCGATTCTCCACATTAACGCTATAAGCAAAAATATTAGCGAGGATAATATGGAGCTTCTGGACCTAAGTTCATTACCTTGAAGGAACAGGTGTCAGAAGTCGTCCAAGCGTGCCAAATGGCGAAATATAACGTAATTAACACAAATCTTCTTGATCGAGACGAGATAAGAAGGCTCATAATGGAGGAAGATTCCCTACCATATCAGAACACCATCGAATCCAAAGAGTACCGGTCATCCTCCGTGTATTCAAACGGTAGCACACGTTTTTACGTACTCTTAACGCCAAAGGTAAAACTAGATGTCTACCGACTCCTAATAATACGGGCCGACTCCTAACAACACGTTGACCTCAGCTATAAAAAAATGCCAATAAACGAAGTTGAAACGTTCGGTAAATTATCCTACGTATTTATTCACTTATCAAATGTTTCACTTCTCGTGTTAAATTTTATTCGCGCTCCAGAGGATCTTTTGGGGTCAGAGGCTCGCTTCTTTTGATATTATTCCTTTATAGCCCTCTGAGGGCTTTTTGGATAGGACTTAGTAGTTTATTGGTTGTAGCATCACTTTTCACTCAACTTTTTGTTATTCACTTGTTTTTTTTTATAAGTGAATTATCCACTCTTGCTATTCCGAGTGCACGCATAATAACATTGGCTGGGTGAGTCCGTATACCTATATTTCTAGGACGGACCTCACCATACCGAAGGCCGAAAAATGGTTAACGAATTCTGCTACCGTGTCATGTACAAAAAAAATTTGCGGGCAGTATGCACCTTGCCGCTCCCTTCAGGATGCGGCAAAAATTTCCTTTTGAAAAAAGTTATCCCAAGGGTACAAATGAGGACAAACTTGGGCCGGCTTATCCTTTTGTGGAGTTTCCAGGGTACACATTAGAACACATTGAAAACGGCCACTCGTTACTTGCGATTGTTTTAGAGTACTCATAACAACACGCTAAAGATTTGCAATATGTCCAGAGCGTTGTGGAGCAACTGTGCCTTAGTAGGTTGCCTTCAATCTGATTGTGGACGACTAAAAAGGAAGGACACAGACTCCCCTGACCAAAACTCTAATTATTTAAAAACTAATGTACTGTGAAACGCCAACTTGGTATTTGTCGCCGTTCCCATAAGAACACGGTAAAGGTTTCACAAATGTAACTAAAGCCCTTTTTTCTTCGCAAGAATTTGCCAAACTGTAAGGACAACTTTAAAACAAAAAACAAACAAATCGTCTGTGCTATAAGGATTATCCCGTCAGGTGCAACATTGTTAACGTATAATGTTTTCGAGAGCGATTTGGTAGAAATAAAAAGAGTTTATAGGGAGATTGGCGGCCACCGTGGTGTGATGGTAGCGTGCTCCGCCTATCACACCGTATGCGCTGGGTTCAACTCCCGGGCAAAGCAACATCAAAATTTTAGAAATAAGATTTTTCAATTAGAAGAAAATTTTTCTAAGCGGGGTCGCCCCTCGGCAGTGTCTGGCAAGCGCTCCGATTGTATTTCTGCCATGAAAAGCTCTCAGTTAAAACTCATCTCCCTTGCAGATGCCGTTCGGAGTCGGCATAAAACATGTAGGTCCCGTCCGGCCAATTTGTAGGGAAAAATCAAGAGGAGCACGACGCAAATTGGAAGAGAAGCTCGGCCTTAGATCTCTTCGGAGGTTATGGCGCCTTACATTTATTTTTATTTATTTATTTATAGGGAGATTATGCTACGTGTATATTGACGAATGTGTTGTCTTTGGAAAAAGTACCGACAAACATTTAGTAAATTTAGAGAAAGTGTTTAAACGGCTTGCGGATGCTAATTTGAGAGTGAATTTGGAAAAAAATAAGTTTATGAGAACGGAAGTAGAATTTCTGGGATATGTAATCACATCCCACGGGATGCAGGCGGACCCTTCAAAAGTCCAAGCTATAGAGAACCTCTCACCCCCTGAAACGCTTAAAGAAATTACCCACATCTCAAGATCCTTAAGTAGAACAGAGGAAAACTATACCACAAACGAGAAGGAAATGTTGGCTATAGTTTGGGCTCTAGGCAACTTGAGATCCTACCTCTATAGGGCGAAAAAAATTAAAATTTTCACTGACCACCAGCCTCTCACATTTGCGTTAGGAAGTCGAAACTGTAACGCCAAGTTGAAGAGGTGGAAGGTTACAATAGAAGAGTATAACGACGAATTGATTTACACTCCTGGTAAATCGAATGTCGTGGCGGATGCTGTCTCCAGAATTCCATGCCAGGCAAACCATTTGGCAGCACCGTCGTAACCCAACGATATATCAACAGAAGCTAGAAGTGACGAGGGGACAGCTCAAAGTGCCGAACAGGATTCTTCGGACCTTATTACACACGTAGAAATCCCTTTGAATGTTTTCCGAAACCAAACAATTTTTACGGAGAGGAATGCAGTAACTTGTATTGAAAATCCACATCCAAGATTCAGTCGTCATTATGAGAGACTAGCTATAATTTAAAAGGCTTAACCGCAGCCTTGACGGAATGTCTAAACCCGACACTCATAAATGGAATAAAGATTCCACAGAAAATTACTTACTTAGAACATAACATTAAATACTTTCAGTCTACGAAAAAAGCACCTTGGAATTCTAACAAAAGCAAGAGCTTAAAGAAAAACCATATGGACTGCAGCAAAAATCCCCGTCTAATGAGATAATAGCACCTGATTGGTGCACTCAATTGACGGTGGTAAAGAATAAAAACAACAAACAGTACAAAACGAGATATAAGTAGAAACTTGCAAAGTGCATTGACGGCCTGATGCGCTAAAATGTCAAGCCTTCAATGTGTATTATGACGCAGAATAGAAAATTAGTAAAATTTTGGACAATGGGCGTGGCACCGCCCACTTTTAAAAGAAGGTAATTTAGAAGTTCTGCAAGCTGTAATTTGGCAGTCGTTGAAGATATCATGATGAAATTTGGCAGGAACGTTACACCTATTACTATATGTACGCTTAATAAAAATTAGCAAAATCGGAGAAGGACCACGCCCACTTTAAAAAAAAAATTTTTTTTGAAAGTCAAATTTTAACAAAAAATTTAATATCTTTACAGTATATAAGTAAATTATGTCAACACTCAACTCCAGTAATGATATGGTGCAAAAAATACAAAAATAAAAGAAAATCTCAAAATGGGCGTGGCTCCGCCCTTTTTCATTTAATTTGTCTAGGATACTTTTAACGCCATAAGTCGAACAAAAATTAACCAATCCTTTTGAAATTTGGTAGGGGCATAGATTTTATGACGTTAACTGTTTTCTGTGAAAATGGGCGAAATCGGTTGATGCCACGCCCAGTTTTTATACACAGTCGTCCGTCTGTCCTTCCGCATGGCCGTTAACACGATAACTTGAGCAAAAATCGACGTATCTTTAATGAACTTAGGTCACGTGCTTACTTGAACTCACTTTATCTTGGTATGAAAAATGAACGAAATCCGACTAGCACAACGCCCACTTTTTCGATATCGAAAATTACGAAAAATGAAAAAAATGCCATAATTCTATACCAAATACGAAAAAAGGGATGAAACATGGTAAGGTAATTGGATTGTTTTATTGACACGAAATATAACTTTAGAAAAAACTTTATAAAATGGTTGTAACACCTACCATATTAAGTAGAAGAAAATGAAAAGTTCTGCAGGGCGAAATAAAAAACCCTTAAAATCTTGGCAGGTATTACATATATAAATAAATGAGCGGTATCCAACAGATGATGTTCTGGGTCACCTTGGTCCACATTTTGGTCGATTTCTGGAAAACGCCTTCACACCACTCCCTTTTAAAACTCTCATTAATACCTTTAATTTGATACCCATATCGTACAAACTCATTCTAGAGTCACCCCTGGTCCACCTTTATGGCGATATCTCGAAAAGGCGGCCACCTATAGAACTAAGCACCACGCCCTATTAAAATACTCATTGACACCTTTCATTTGATACCCATATCGTACAAACATATTCTAAAGTCACCCCTGGTCCACCTTTATGGCGATATCTCGAAAAGGCGAACACCTATAGAACGAAGGCCCACTCCCTTTTAAAAATACTCATTAGCACCTTTCATTTGATACCCATATCGTACAAAAAAAGTCTAGAGTCACCCCTGGTCCACCTTTATTGCGATACCACGAAAAGGCGTCCACCTATAGAACTAAGGCCCACTCCCTTTTCAAATACTCATTAACTCCTTTCGTTTGACACCCATATTGCACAAACGAATTCTAGAGTCACCCCTGGCCCACCTTTATGGCGATATCTCGAAACGGCGTCCACCTATGGAACTATGGATTACTCCCTTTTAAAATACTCATTAACACCTTTATTTTGATACTCATATTGTACAAACAAATTCTAGGGCCACCCCTGCTCCACCTTTATGGCGATATCTCGTAACGGCGTCCACCTATGGAACTAAGGATTACTCCATTTTAAAATACTCATTAACACCTTTCTTTTGATACCCATATTATACAAACAAATTCTAGGGTCACCCCTGGTCCACCTTTATGCCGACATCTCGAAAATGCGACCACCTATACAACAACCACCACTCCCTTTTAAAACCCTCATTAATACCTTTAATTTGATTCCCATATCGTACAAACACATTCTAGAGTCACCCCTGGTCACCTTTATGGCGATATTTCGAAACGGCGTCCACCCATAGAACTAAGGCCCACTCCCTTTTAAAATACTCATTATCACCTTTCGTTTGATGCCCATATTGTACAAACAAATTCTAAGGTCACCCCTGGTCCACCTTTATGGCTATATCTCGAAACGGCGTCCACCTATGGAACTAAGGATTACTCACTTTTAAAATAATCATAAACACCTTTCTTTTGATACCCATATTGTACAAAGAAATTCTAGGGTCACCCCTGGTCCACCTTTATGGCGATATCTCGAAACGGCGTCCACCTATGGAACTAAGGATAACTCCCTTTTAAAATACTCATTAACACTTTTCATTTCATACCCATATCGCACAAACGCATTCTAGAGTCACCCCTGGCCCACCTTTATGGCGATATCTCGAAAAGGCGACCACCTATACAACAACCACCACTCCCTTTTAAAACCCTCATTAATACCTTTAATTTGATACCCATATCATACAAACACATTCTAGAGTCACCACTAGTCCACCTTTATGGCGATATTTCGAAACGGCATCCACCTATAGAACTAAGGCCCACTCCCTTGTAAAATACTCATTAACACCATTCGTTTGATGCCCATATTGTACAAACAAATTCTAGGGTCACCCCTGGTCCACCTTTGTGGCGATATCTCGAAACGGCGTCCACCTATGGAACTAAGGATTACTTACTTACTTACTTAATTGGCGCTTAACCGTCTAAACGGTTATGGCCGTCCAACAAGCCGCGCCAGTCGCTCCTTCGCTCCGCCAACCGGCGCCAATTGGTCACACCAAGGGATTTTAAATCGTTTTCCACCTGGTCCTTCCAACGGAGTGGGGGCCGCCCTCTACCTCTGCTTCCATAGGCGGGTTCCGATAGAAACACTTTCTTGGCCGGAGCATCATCTTTCATTCGCATAACATGGCCTAGCCAGCGCAGCCGCTGCGTTTTAATTCGCTGGACTATGTTGATGTCTGCATATAGCTCGTACAGCTCATCATTAAATCTTCTTCGGTAATCGCCATCGCCAACGCGTAGAGGTCCATAAATCTTTCGAAGAACTTTTCTCTCGAACACTCCCAAAGCCGCTTCATCTGCTGTTGTCATGGTCCATGCTTCTGCCCCATATAGCAGGACGGGTACGATAAGTGACTTGTAGAGTATGATTTTCGTTCGCCGAGAGAGGACTTTACTTTTCAATTGCCTACCTAGTCCAAAGTAGCATTTATTGGCAAGATTGATTCTTCGCTGGATTTCAGTGCTGATGCTGTTGCTAATGTTGATGCTGGTTCCCAAATAAACGAAGTCTTTTACTATTTCGAAATTATGGCTGCCAACAGTAGCGTGGTTGCCAAGGCGCATATGCGCTGACTCTTTGCTCGATGACAGCAGGTACTCCGTTTTGTCCTCATTCACCATCAAACCCATCTTTACCGCTTCTTTTTCCAGCTTGGAGTAAGCAGAACTAACAGCGCGGGTGTTTAGGCCGATGATATCAATGTCATCAGCATATGCCAGTAATTGCACGCTTTTATAGTATATTGTTCCAGTGCGGTTAAGTTCTGCAGCTAGTATAATTTTCTCCAGCATCAAATTAAAGAAATCGCACGATAGGGGGTCACCCTGTCTGAAACCTCGTTTAGTTTCGAACGGCTCGGAGAGGTCCTTCCCAATTCTGACTGAGCTGATGGTGTTGCTCAACGTCATTTTGCACAGCCGTATAAGTTTTGCGGGGAAACCAAATTCAGACATAGCGGCATATAGGCAGCTCCTTTTCGTGCTGTCGAAGGCGGCTTTAAAGTCGACGAAGAGGTGATGTGTGTCGATTCTCTTTTCACGGGTTTTTTCCAAGATTTGGCGCATTGTGAAAATCTGGTCGATGGTAGATTTACCAGGTCTGAAGCCGCACTGATAAGGTCCAATCAGCCGGTTCACGGTGGGCTTCAATCTTTCGCACAATACACTTGAAAGGACCTTATATGCGATATTAAGAAGGCTGATTCCACGATAGTTGGTGCATTTTGCAGTATCCCCCTTCTTGTGGACTGGGCAAAGAACACTTAGATTCCAACCGTCGAGCCTGCTTTCGTCCGCCCATATTTTGCTAAGAAGCTGCTGCATGCGCATTACCAACTCCTCGCCGCCGAACTTGAATAGCTCCGCAGGCAATCCATCAGCGCCCACGGCCTTGTTGTTTTTCAATCTGGTTATTGCTATTCTAACTTCGTCATAATCGGGCGGGGGGACATATATTCCATCATCATCGATTGCGGGATCGGGTTCTTCATCTCTGCGCGGTGAATTGCTGCCTCCATTTAGGAGAGCAGAGAAGTGTTCCCTCCATAATCTAAGCACTCTCTGGACATCAGTTACAAGGTCGCCGTTTTCATTCCTACAGGAGTTTGCCCCGGTCTTAAAACCTTCCGTCTGTCGCCGTATTTTTTGGTAGAATTTTCGGGCGTTATTCCTGGTGGCTAGCAGCTCAAGCTCCTCGCACTCACGCCTTTCTGCTTCTGCTTTTTTCTTGCTGAAAAGGCGTCTCGCTTCCCTTTTCAACTCACGATAGCGTTCACACACTCCTCTTGTCGCGCTCGCTTTTAACGTAGCCCTGTAGGCAGCGTCTTTTCTTTCGGTTGCAACGCGGCATTCTTCATCATACCAGTTGTTTTTTCGTGGCCGCCAGTAACCAATTTTTTCCTCGGCGGCAGTATGAAGTGCTTTGGAGATATGCTCCCACTGCTCCTGTATTCCTTCAGGATGAGTTGTGCCCTCAGAGAGCAGGTGTGAGAGTCGAGTTGCGAAATCATTGGCAGTCTGTTGTGATTAAAGCTTTTCGACGTCTAGCTTTCCTTGTGTTTTTTGTTCATTGTTTTTAGCCGCGTTGAGGCGGGTGCGTATTTTGGCTGCAACGAGATAATGGTCCGAATCGATGTTAGGTCCTCGGATCGTTCGCACATCTAAAACACTGGAGGCATGCCGTCCGTCTATCACAACGTGATCGATCTGATTGCGAGTATTTCGATCAGGAGACAGCCATGTAGCTTGATGTATCTTTTTATGCATGAACCTCGTGCTTGATATGACCATGTTTCGAGCACCGGCAAAGTCAATCAGCCTCAGCCCGTTAGGAGAAGTTTCATTGTGTAGGCTGAACTTTCCGACTGTAGGGCCAAAAACACCTTCTTTGCCCACCCTGGCGTTAAAGTCGCCAAGCACGACTTTTATATCATGACGGGGGCAGCGCTCGTATGTGCGTTCTAATTGTTCATAAAAAGTGTCTTTCACCTCATCGTCTTTCTCCTCTGTCGGCGCGTGGGCGCATATGAATGATATATTAAAAAATTTTGCTTTTATTCGAATAGCGGCGAGACGTTCGTCCACAGGCGTGAACGCCAGCACTTGGCGACAAAGTCTCTCTCCCACCACGAATCCGACGCCGAAACTCCGCTTATTCGCATGGCCACCCCAATATATGTCACAATTTTTGATCTTCTTTCTTCCTTGCTTCGTCCAACGCATTTCTTGGATGGCGGTGATGTCAGATTTTGCTTTGACGAGGACATCAACCAGCCGGGCATCTGCACCAATCCCATTCAGGGAGCGGACGTTCCAGGTGCATGCCCTCAATTCATTGTCCTTCAAACGTTTGCCATGGTCGTCATCAATAGAGAGTGTATTTATCCGAGGCTTGTTGTTATATTTCATTGGAGTATGGTTTTACGTGGCGGGTCCCAAGCCCAGCGCACAACCCGCTCAGCGGGGGTGAAAATATTACTTCGCACGTTTATATAGCGAGCCGCTTGCTCCAAGACAGACGCCCGCTTGCAGCCGCACCTAGAGGTGTACAGACGCTGCCGATGAAATCTCCCCCGGCTAGCCCTTAAACCGATTATGTCAGAGTGGCCTAGCCAGGTTGTCGCCTTCTCACATTAGCTCACCGCTAAACGGGTGTTTAGCGGCTACCCAGAGGATACTTGGCCGCAAGCGACCGGCAGTAGTGAGCTGCTTGAACCGCATGCAAAAGAATCGCTCAGGCCATTCCCAGGTGAATGGCGGTCAGAAGCTTTCACCACTTTCGTGGACTTCTACACACGGCCCCACCCTCCACCACTGATACCCATATTGTACAAAGAAATTCTAGGGTCACCCCTGGTCCACCTTTATGGCGATATCTCGAAACGGCGTCCACCTATGGAACTAAGGATTACTCCCTTTTAAAATACTCATTAACACCTTTCATTTGATACCCATAACGTACAAACGCATTCTAGAGTCAATCCTGATCCACCTTTATGGCTATATCCCTAAATGGCGTCCACCTATAGAACTATGGCCCACTCCCTCATAAAATACTCTTTAATGCCTTTCATTTGATAAACATGTCATACAAACACATTCCAGGGTTTCCCTCGGTTCATTTTCCTACACGGTTATTTTCCCTTATGTTGTCACCATAGCTCTCAACTGAGTATGTAATGTTCGGTTACACCCGAACTTAACCTTCCTTACTTGTTTTTTTCTAATTTACTCGTTTTCTATGCATAATAATTTAAAAAAATATAACTTGTAACATATACATTTTACAAAAATAACAAACTTCGTCTTGAAGGCAATGAATTAATATAATAATTAATTATTTACAGACCAGGAAAACCAAACAAAACATTAAATAATAATAATAATAAAAAACAAGTAAGGAAGGCTAAGTTCGGATGTAACCGAACATTAGATACTCAGTTGAGAGCTATGGAGACAAAGTAAGGAAAAATCACCATGTAGGAAAATTAACCTAGGGTAACCCTGGAATGTGTTTGTATGACATGTGTATCAAAATGGATGGTATTAAAAAGTATTTTAAGAGGGCCATGTTCTATATGTGGACGCCATTTAGGGATAACGCCATAAAGGTGGACCAGGGCTGACTCTAGAATTTGTTTCTACGATATGGGTATCAAATGAAAGGTGGTAATGAGTATTTTAAAAGGGAGTGGGCCTTAGTTCTATAGGTGGACGCCTTTTCGAGATATCGCCATAAAAGTGGACCAGGGGTGATTCTAGAATGCGTTTGTACAATATGGGTATCAAACGAAAGGTGTTAATGAGTATTTTAAAATGGAGCGGGCCTTAGTTCTATGGGTGGACGCCTTTCCGAGATATCACCATAAAGGTGGACCAGGGGTGACTCTAGAATGCATTTGTACAATATGGGTATCAAATGAAAGGTGTTAATGAGTATTTTAAAAGGGAGTGGGCCTTAGTTCTATAGGTGTTCGCCTTTTCGAGATATCGCCATAAAGGTGGACCAGAAGTGACTCTAGAATTTGTTTGTACGATATGGATATAAAATGAAAGGTGTCAATGAGTATTTTAAAAGGGCGTGGGCCTTAGTTCTATAGGTGTTCGCCTTTTCGAGATATCGCCATAAAGGTGGACCACAGGTGACTCTAGAATTTCTTTGTACGATATGGCTATCAAATGAAAGGTGCTAATGAGTATTTTAAAAGGGCGTGGGCCTTAGTTCGAGATATCACCATAAAGGTGGACCAGAGGTGACTCTAGAATTTGTTTGTATGATATGGGTATCAAATGAAAGGTGTTAATGAGTATTTTAAAAGGGAGTGGGCCTTAGTTCTATAGGTGGATGCCTTTTCGAGATATCGCCATAAAGGTGGACTAGGGGTGACTCTAGAATGCGTTTGTACAATATGGGTATCAAACGAAAGGTGTTAATGAGTATTTTAAAAGGGAGTGGGCCCTAGTTCTATAGGTAGACGCCTTTTCGAGATATCGCCATAAAGGTGGACCAGGGGTGACTTTAGAATTTGTTTGTACGATATGGGTATCAAATGAAAGGTGATAATTAGTATTTTAAAAGGAAGTGGGCCTTAGTTCTATAGGTGGAGGTCTTTTCGAGATATCGCCATAAAGGTGGACCAGGGGTGACTCTAGAATGCGTTTGTACAATATGGGTATCAAACGAAAGGTGTTAAAGAGTATTTTAAAAGGGAGTGGGCCTTAGTTCTATAGGTGGAAGCCTTTTCGAGCTATCGCCATAAAGGTGGACCAGGGGTGACTCTAGAATGCGTTTGTAAAATATGGGTATTAAATGTAGGTCTTAATGAGTATTTTAAAAGGGAGTGGGCCTTAGTTCTATGGGTAGACGCCTTTTCGAGATATCGCCATAAAGGTGGACCAGGGGTGACTCTAGAATTTGTTTGTACGATATGGGTATCAAATGAAAGGTGTTAATGAATATTTTAAAAGGGCGTGGGCCTTAGTTCGAGATATCGCCATAAAGGTGGACCATGGGTGACTCTAGAATTTGTTTGTACGATATGGGTATCAAATGAAAGGTGTTAATGAGTATTTTAAAAGGGAGTGGGCCTTAGTTCTATAGGTGGATGCCTTTTCGAGATATCGCCATAAAGGTGGACTAGGGGTGACTCTAGAATTTGTTTGTACGATATGGGTATCAAATGAAAGGTGTAAATTAGTATTTTAAAAGGGCGTGGGACTTAGTTCGAGATATCGCCATAAAGGTGGACCAGAGGTGACTCTAGAATTTGTTTGTACGATATGGGTATCAAGTGAAAGGTGTTAATGAGTTTTTTAAAAGGGAGTGGGCTTTAGTTCTATAGGTGGACGCCTTTCCGAGATATCGCCATAAAGGTGGACTAGGGGTGACTCTAGATTGCGTTTGTACAATATGGGTATCAAACGAAAGGTGTTAATGAGTATTTTAAAAGGGAGTGGGCCTTAGTTCTATAGCGGGACGCCTTTTCGAGATATCGCCGTAAAGGTAGACCAGGGGTGACTCTATAATGTGTTTGTACGATATGGGTATCAAATGAAAGGTGTTAATGAGTATTTTAAAAGGGAGTGGGCCTTAGTTCTAAAGGTGGACGCCTTTTCGAGATATCGCCATAAAGGTGGACCAAGGGTGACTCTAGAATTTGTTTGTACGATATGGGTATCAAATGAAAGGTGTTAATTAGTATTTTAAAAGGGCGTGGGACTTAGTTCGAGATATCGCCATAAAGGTGTACCAGAGGTGACTCTAGAATTTGTTTGTACGATATGGGTATCAAATGAAAGGTGTTAATGAGTATTTTAAAAGGGAGTGGGCCTTAGTTCTATAGGTGGACGCCTTTTCGAGATATCGCCATAAAGGTGGACCAGGGGTGACTCTAGAATTTGTTTGTACGATATGGGTATCAAATGAAAGGCGTTAATTAGTATTTTAAAAGGGCGTCGGACTTAGTTCGAGATATCGCCATAAAGGTGGACCAGAGCTGACTCTAGAATTTGTTTGCACTATATGGGTATCACATGAAAGGTGTTAATGAGTATTTTAAAAGGGAGTGGGCCTTAGTTCTATGGGTGGACGCCTTTTCGAGATATCGCCATAAAGGTGGACCAGGGGTGACTCTAGAATGCGTTTGTACAATATGGGTATCAAATGAAAGGTGTTAATAAGTATTTTAAAACGGAATGGGCCTTAGTTCTATAGGTGGAAACCTTTTCGAGATAACGCCATAAAGGTGGACCAGGGGTGACTCAATAATTTGTTTGTACGATATGGTTATCAAATGAAAGGTGTTAATGAGAATTTTAAAAGGGGTGGGCCTTAGTTCAATAGGTGGATGCCTTTCCGGGATATCGTTATAAAGGTGGAACAAGGTTGACTCTAGAATGCGTTGATACAATGCGGGTATCAAACGAAGTGTTATAATGAGTATTTTAAAAGGGAGTGTGCCTTAGTTCTATAGATGGACGCCTTTTCGAGATATCGCCGTAAAGGTAGACCAGGGGTGACTCTATAATGTGTTTGTACGATATGGGTATCAAATTAAAGGTATTAATAAGGGTTTTAAAAGGGAGTGGTGGCAGTTGTATATGTGATGGCGTTTTCGAGATATCGACCAAAATGTGGACCAGGGTGACCCAGAATCATCTGTCGGATACCGCTAATTTATTTATATATGTAATACCACGAACAGTATTCCTGCCAAGAATCCAAGGGCTTTTGGGTTCGCCCTGCAGAAATTTTTATACTCAGTTGAGCAGAGCTCACAGAGTATATTAAGTTTGATTGCATAACGGTTGGTTGTACAGGTATAAAGAATCGAGATAGATATAGACTTCCATATATCAAAATCATCAGGATCGAAAAAAAATTTGAATGAGCCATGTCCGTCCGTCCGTCCGTTAACACGATAACTTGAGTAAATTTTCAGGTATCTTGATGAAATTTGGTATGTGGATTTCTGAGCACTCATCTCAGATCGCTATTTAAAATGAATCATATCGGACTATAACCACGCCCACTTTTTCGATATCGAAAATTTCGGAAAACCGAAAAAGTGCAATAATTCATAACCAACTACGGCTAAAGCGATGAAACTTGGTAGGTAAGTTGAATTTATAACGTAGAATTGAAAATTAGTAAAATTTTGGACAATGGGCGTGGCACCGCCCACTTTTAAAAGAAGGTAATTTAAAAGTTTTGCAAGCTGTAATTTGGCAGTCGTTGAAGATATCATGATGAAATTTGGCAGAAACGTTACTCCCATTACTATATGTACGCTTAATAAAAATTAGCTAAATCTGAGAAGGGCCACGCCAACTTAAAAAAAAAAAATTTTTAAAGTAAAATTTTAACAAAAAATTTAATATCTTTAGAGTATATAAGTAAATTATGTCAATATTCAACTCCAGTAATGATATGGTGCAACAAAATACAAAAATAAAGAATATTTCAAAATGGGCGTGGCTCCGCCCTTTTTCATTTAATTTGTCTAGGATACTTTTAATGCCATAAGTCGAACAAAAATTTACCAATCCTTGTGAAATTTGGTAGGGGCTAAGATTCTAGGACGATAACGGTTTTCTGTGAAAAAAGGCGAAATCGGTTGAAGCCACGCCCAGTTTTTATACACGGTCGTCCGTCTGTCCTTCCGCATGGCCAGTAACACGATAACTACAGCAAAAACCGACATATCTTTACTGAACTTAGTTCACGTACTTATCTGAACGCACTTTATCTTGGTATAACAAATTTACGAAATCCGACTATGACCACGCCCACTTTTTCGATATCGAAAATTACGAAAAATGAAAAAAATGCCATAATTCTATACCAAATACGAAAAAAGGTATGAAACATGGTAATTGGATTGGTTTATTGACGCGAAATATAACTTTGGAAAAAACTTTGTAAAATGGTTGTGACACCTACCATATTAAGTACAAGAAAATGAAAAAGTTCTGCAGGGCGAAATAAAAAACCCTTGAAATCTTTGCAGGTGATGAGGAAAAGAAGCTTTTTTCTCTCCCTTGTGGGGTATTCAATTCAATTTATTAACCTTTAATTCACTTCGTATAAGTTTCTTATTTTCTAACTTGGTTATGTAATATTACAATTCTGCACAACTATATTTGTTTTTAGTATTATGTTTAATAAGCGGACCGTAATTTCAACGAAATTGTATGTACCAGCGACGACGATGATGTTTGCGCGATGTTGATTGCTAATTAACTGAACTTGATTCCTTTTCAATAATTTCATTGGAGTTCAAGTTATGCTGTGGTATACCAACGTGAGCTTTTTCGAAGATACTGCGTGTTGTTATTGTCTTTGCGGTCACGACAATAGCAACTGTTACATGTAAAGCGATGATGACCGGTGTGGGTGGCGAAGACGAAGAAATGGCATGATTTTATGACATATTTTGTTGCTGCAGCTACGATGAGTGATGGTGTATGTATGTATGCATGTTTTGCATGTACCTATGAAGGCAGAACGGAACAGTTTTGCGCTGTTGTTACGAAAACAATTTGCCTAATATTCAAGGGCAAACGACAATAACAAAAATGTCGATCGGATGATTCTTCCGTTGGTTTTGTTTTTAACCCATTGAGGTCTCTAGTGCCTGAACATCCTCCCCCCCATGGGAAGTGTGGCTTCCCAGAGAGATTTGAGCACTTGCGTCGACTGGTAGCTTGGCGACTCTCGTTATTGCCCTCCTATGAATGCCCGTCGCTGTTTTTACGAGAACAACACGCACCTTTCCATCTATGCCTGTGATTGTTTCAACAATGCGGCCCATAGGCCATTTTAATGGGGGAGTATTGTCTTCCTGCAATAAAACCAAATCATTTGGCTGCAAATTTGGTAATTGGGTTTTCCACTTTGTTCGTTGTTGTAATTCTCGCAAGTATTCTTTGCTCCATCTTTCCCAAAATTGCTGTTGTATCCATTGCGATAGTTGATAGCGCTTCAATGCGCCTGGGTTTGATGACGAGAGCGATGGCTCTGGTATGCTAGTGAGTGAGCGACCAATAAGAAGGTGAGCTGGTGTTATGGGGCGCATATCATCGGGACAGCTGGTCGTGGGCGTTAATGGTCGGCTGTTAATAATCGCTTCAGCCTGGCAACAAATTGTGTGCAATTCATCGTGCGTTAGAATATGAGCTCCAATGGCTCTTCGTAAATAATGCTTGGCTTGCTTTACTGCGCTCTCCCAGAGGCCACCGAAGTGCGGCGAGCGGGGTGGTATAAACTTCCACTCGATAGCGTTTTCACAGCAAGCCTGTTGTACGTCATCATAATGTTGTTGTGACACGAATTGTTGAAGGAGTTCTCGAAGCTCTCGATTAGCGCCTACAAAGTTTGTTGCGTTATCTGAATAGATAACCCTACATCTTCCGCGACGAGCGATGAAACGCCTCAACGCTGCGATAAATGCTGCTGATGTGAGATCGGGTACTAGCTCCAGATGGATGGCCTTGGAACTGAAGCAGATGAAAACGGCCAGATATGCCTTTATGGGTGATTTTCCTCTTATTTTTTGCGTCATGAGTAGAGGACCACAATAATCCACCCCGGTTACTTCGAATGGAGAATATTGAGTCACCCTATCTTTAGGCAGGGAGCCCATTATCTGCTCTGCTAAAATGGGACGAAATCTGTAACAAGTGAGGCATTTATGTATTACCTGACGGATGACGTTACGTGCGTTTATAATCCAAAACCTTTCTCGTACAATGCTGTGTAAAGTCTGATTCCCAGCGTGGAGATATTGTCGATGGAGGTGGAGTATGATTGACGATACGAAGGGATGATTTTTTGGTAGCAAAATAGGATGCCTTTCGTCGAACGGAAGAGTTGCGTTTCTGAGGCGACCTCCGACCCTGATGAGACCTTCATGAAGAAAAGGTGACAATTGGGCCAACGATGATTTTCGCGATACTGTGTTACTAGCTTGGAGTTGCCTTCGCTCGTCGATGAATGTTTGCTGTTGAATAAGGCGACAAACAGTGTGTAGGGCGTTGTTCATTTCTGCAACGTCGATATTGCCATTTCGATTGCTTTTACTGCGACTTGCATCGATGAAGCGGTGTACATAGCAAAATATTCGAAGCACCTTGTTGTAATTGTTGACAAACTTAAGTTCGGCGACGATGTCTTGAGTAGGTGTTGCTACTAACACCGTTTGTTGTTTGCGTTGTTCTGGCAGTTCGGTTGGGCTAACTGCTGCTTGTGGCCAATGCTCATTTGGTTGAACGATGAAGTTTGGACCATTGAACCACAAATTGTTGTCGAGAAGATTCTTTGGTGTAACGCCACGAGATAAAATATCTGCTGGGTTCAGTTGGCCCGGAACATGATGCCACTTAAATTTCAATGTGAGTGCTTGAATGATTGACACCCTGTTACTGACGAAAGTCGCCCATCTTGACGATTCGCCACTAATCCATGCAAGTGCAACCATTGAATCTGTCCAGCAGTGTACACTGAGCGGGTTTGGATGGAGTAGATTGCAAACGGAATCTAATAATTCACTTAAAAGTAACGCCGCGCAAAGCTCCAGCCGCGGTAGACTCACTTCTTTAGTGGGCGCAACTCGAGACCTTGCGCACAAAAGCGCTGACCGATATGACCCCTCGGACTGCGAAACCACATATATGCAGGCTCCATATGCCTTGGTGCTGGCATCTGCAAAGGCATGAAAGGTACATTCATTCCCAAATTGTACTAACCTGGCCACTCTGATGTTCTCGACTAGGGGTAGTTGCTCGCAAAATGATTGCCACTCTGTGTATAAGCAGGATGGTACGCTTTCATCCCAATGCAAACGAAGCTTCCATAGTTGTTGAATTAGAACCTTACAAGTGACGACGATTGGGTTGAGCAACCCCAATGGATCAAAGAAGCGAGCGATATGAGACAGTATGGTTCTTTTAGTCACCTTTGCTGATAATGGGGGTTGTGTGTATTTAAACAAAAAACAATCTAATGAGGGTGACCATCGTAGGCCCAGCGCCTTTATGTAATCGATGTCATCAAGTTGAATTATATCTTCTCGATCAGTAAGTGGTATATCTGATATGGTACGCAGATCGTTGCATGCAAACTTTCTTAACGGAAATCCACCACGAGCTAGGATATCAACTACTTGATTCTTGATTTCTCTCAACTCCTGAACGATGGATGCTCCGGTCATCAGATTGTCTACGTAGAAATCGCGACGTACTACCTCCGAGCCAATGGGATGTGTTGAAGTGTGCTCATCTGCCAGCTGTTGCAAACACTTGGTTGCTAGGTACGGTGCACACGCAGTTCCATAGGTAACCGTTTGTAATTGATATGTGCTTATTTTGCCGCCGTCTACATCCCGCCACAATATGCACTGATACTTTGCATCATGGTGGTCAACCAAAATTTGCCTATACATCTTGGCGATATCGGCCATTAGAACGAAGATATGTGTGCGGAATCTAACAAGAATTGAGAAAACATCGTCTTGAATAGTTGGCCCAACATGTAGTAAGTCATTAAGAGATTTGCCATTCGTTGTCCGACATGATGCATCAAAGACAACGCGTATTTTAGTTGTACTGCTATCTAATTTGAGAACCGCATGGTGAGGAATATAGTTAACTGCGCCGCTGGGCAATGGCATGCGTATCATATGCGCGAGATCTATATATTCCTGCATAAACGCGGTGTAGTCGGCTTGTAAATTCTTGTTGCGACGTAGTTTTGATTCAGTGGACAAAAGGCGACGAAGAGCTATGTCGTGGGAACTGCCTAGTGATTGTGGTGCTTCTTTGAACGGAAGCCTTACAATGAATTTACCTGTAGTTGGACATCTTTTGGTTGTTTCAAGGAAGTGCCTTTCACACTCCATCTCGCTCAAAGTTAGTACCTTAGAGGGTAGTGACTGCTGCTCTAGTTGCCAAAAACGTTCTAAGATTTCATCACAGGATGGCTCCAGTGATAGGGATTCCGTTTTGTGTTGTGACGAGGCTAACGATAATTGCGAAAGTTTGGTAGTGGATAAGAACCAATCTGTGCCAACCGAAGTGTTATACGAAGTTACTAGTGCAGCCGAAGCAAGTGGTGAGTGATTGGTGACAGCACCCGCTACCACCCAACCAAGTTTTGTTTTCTGTAATAATGGTAGTTCGGTGCAAAGTCGAATTTGGCCTACCATGAGTAACTCGTAAAACACGCTCGCACCTAGGAGAAGGTCTACAGGCCCCGGCCTATAAAAGCCCTCATCAGCTAAGGAGATATTCCTTGGCATTTTCCAGGAGCTAATATCTAACGTAGTTCGTGGCTGGAATCGTGTTATTGTTTGTACGATGATAGCATCAATTGTGGATGTATATGATGTATGAGACGATCGCAACTCAACCTTACATACATATTGCGCTTTAGTACCACATAGACCGATGCCACTAATTTCCAGGGAAAGCTTTTTACGATTCAGTCGAAGCGATTGGGCCATGCGTTCGGTGATGAAGTGTAACTGCGAAGCTGAGTCAAGCAATACCCGCGCTTGTACTGTTATGCCTGATGGATTGCGTAGCTGCACCATGGCTGTGGCTAATATGACGTGATCTGTGTTGTAACATGCCTGAAGGACTGTTGGTTTCGATGATGAGGGCAAATCGATTGCTGGTGACGAAGACGATGACGGAGGTTGAACTGGAGGCGCAGTTTGTGACGACGATGGTGTTGTTGACTGATCTCGATGGAGCAGCGTATGATGGCTGACATGACACACTTGACACCTACGCGATGATGGGCACTCCTTTGATGTATGATTTAAGCCCAAACAGTTTAAACAAAGTCTTTTTTTCTTTGCTAGGTCATACCGCGAACTAGGCGTAAGTTTCATAAAGGAAGTGCAGTTGAAAACATTGTGACTTGCAACTTCATCACACAGGTTGCATTTTTGTTGTTTATGCGTAGCCACGAACGATAATTGTTTTGTGGGTTTGTGAGTTTTTGCCGCTGAATTGGACGACATTGCGGTACCAGTAGGCGGTTTCTGTGTTTCTTTACTGACATCAACCATATCGATGAGTTGGCACCGACGCTCCAAAAATTTCACCAAATCCTCCCACGTGGGTAGGTTCAGAGTTTGGGACTGTGCTGCTCGATCCCATTTTGCTGCTATTTCCTCCTCCCATTTCATTTGGGTGTTGTGATCCAATTTTGATACAACCAGATATAGAATGAGACCGTCTGCAATTTGTGTTGTACTAGCCATTGTTTGCATTGCCCGCATGTTAGAGCTAATTTTGTCGATGAATTCACGTACATTGGCAACGTTGGGGTTTGTTAAACGTTGACTATCGAAGATGTGCTGCAGGTGGGCTTGGAAAATAATGCGCTTGTTGTCGTAACGGGCTTCTAGCAATTCCAAGGCCTTTTGGTAGTTAGCACTGGTCACTTCCAACGATTGTATCAGTCTAGCAGCACACCCAGTTAAGCTTGAACGTAAATACTGGAACTTTTCAACATCACCCAGATCAGGATTTTTATCTACTAGCACCGTGAACATATTGTGGAAATCCAACCACTCACGTTGACATCCACTAAAAGTTGACAACTTCAATTTTGGAAGGTGCATATGTGGGCGATGCGCATACGATGACTGTATACCAACTTGAGTACTGCTGAAAGCGGGATCTATTGATGTTGAGCGAAGATTCGACAATTTTCCTGCATATAGTGCCTTGATGTCGCAGTAGCTTTCATCTACTGTGGTGCGGTGATCTTCGAGCAATTGGGTCTCATCTAACATTTCCAACTGCGTTTGTAATTCATCGAATGAATTATAATACCTTTCGATAAGGGCAAGTTTTGCCTCCAAATGGGCGATAGTTAAATTATTGAGTTGATGGGACTCGACATTTAGAGCATATAAACGCGCCACGATGGAATATCGCTGACAAATCTTTGTGCGAACGTCGCGACTAACTTCGACGCGGTGTTGAGGAATTTGCACCTCAACATCTCCCGATTCGCTCATGGTTTTAAATTAATTTATATTTTAATTATAATTTAATGATGCACGAATTTAGCGAAAACGAGGTGTCTCTTGAGCCGGAGATCCGGCTCGAAGGACCAGATTTTATGGTGAGGAAAAGAAGCTTTTTTCTCTCCCTTGTGGGGTATTCAATTCAATTTATTAACCTTTAATTCACTTCGTATAAGTTTCTTATTTTCTAACTTGGTTATGTAATATTACAATTCTGCACAACTATATTTGTTTTTAGTATTATGTTTAATAAGCGGACCGTAATTTCAACGAAATTGTATGTACCAGCGACGACGATGATGTTTGCGCGATGTTGATTGCTAATTAACTGAACTTGATTCCTTTTCAATAATTTCATTGGAGTTCAAGTTATGCTGTGGTATACCAACGTGAGCTTTTTCGAAGATACTGCGTGTTGTTATTGTCTTTGCGGTCACGACAATAGCAACTGTTACATGTAAAGCGATGATGACCGGTGTGGGTGGCGAAGACGAAGAAATGGCATGATTTTATGACATATTTTGTTGCTGCAGCTACGATGAGTGATGGTGTATGTATGTATGCATGTTTTGCATGTACCTATGAAGGCAGAACGGAACAGTTTTGCGCTGTTGTTACGAAAACAATTTGCCTAATATTCAAGGGCAAACGACAATAACAAAAATGTCGATCGGATGATTCTTCCGTTGGTTTTGTTTTTAACCCATTGAGGTCTCTAGTGCCTGAACAGCAGGTATTACATATATAAACAAATTAGCGGTCTCCAACAGATGATGTTCTGGGTCACCCTGGTCCACATTTTGGTCGATATCTGGAAAACGCCTTCACATATACAACTACCACCACTCCCTTTTAAAACTCTCATTAATATCTTTAATTTGATACCAATATCGTAAAAAACACATTCTAGAGTCACCCCTGGTCCACCTTTATGGCGATATCCCTAAATGGCGTCCACCTATAGAACTATGGCCCACTCCCTCACAAAATACTCTTTAATGCCTTTCATTTGATACACATGTCATACAAACAAATTCCAGGGTTTCCCTCGGTTCATTTTCCTACATGGTTATTTTCCCTTATGTTGTCACAATAGCTCTCAACTGAGTATGTAATGTGCGGTTACACCCGAACTTAACCTTCCTTACTTGCTCATTTTATTTTACTTAATATGGAAGGTGCCACACCCATTTTACAAATTTCTTTTCTTAAGTTTTATTTTGCGTCAATAAACCAATCCAATTACCATGTTTTATCCCTTTTTTCGTATTTAGTATAGAATTATGGCATTTTTTTCATTTTCGATATCGAAAGAGTGGGCGTGGTCATAGTCGGATTTCGGCCATTTTTTATACCAATACAAAGTGAGTTCAGATAATTACGTGAACTGAGTTTAGTAAAGATATATCGATTTTTGCTCAAGTTATCGTGTTAGCGGCCGAGCGGAAGGACAGACGGTCGACCGTGTATAAAAACTGGGCGTGGCTTCAACCGATTTCGCCCTTTTTCACAGAAAACCGTTATCGTCCTAGAATCTTAGCCCCTACCAAATTTCACAAGGATTGGTAAATTTTTGTTCGACTTATGGCATTAAAAGTATCCTAGACAAATTAATTGAAAAAGGGCGGAGCCACGCCCATTTTGAAAATGTCTTTTATTTTTGTATTTTGTTGCTCCATATCATTACTGGAGTTGAATGTTGACATAATTTACTTATATACTGTAAAGGTATTAACTTTTTTATACTCAGTTGAGCAGAGCTCACAGATAACGGTTGGTTGTACAGGTATAAAGGAATCGAGATAGATATAGACTTCCATATATCGAAGTCATCAGGATCGAAAAAAAATTTGAGTGAGCCATGTCCGTCCGTCCGTCCGTCCGCCCGTTAACACGATGACTTGAGTAAATTTTGAGGTATCTTGATGAAATTTGGTATGTAGGTTCCTGAGCACTCATCTCAGATCGCTATTTAAAGTGAACAATATCGGACTATAACCACGCCCGATATCGAAAATTTCGAAAAACCGAAAAAGTGCGATAATTCATTACCAAAGACGAAAAACGATAAAACTTAGTAGGTGAGTTGAACTGATGACGCTAAATAGAAAATTAGTAAAATTTTGGACAATGGGCGTGGCACCGCCCACTTTTAAAAGAAGGTAATTTAAAAGCTTTGCAAGCTGTAATTTGGTAGTCGTTGAAGGTATCATGATCTAATTACGCCGGAACGTTACTCCTATTACTGTTTGTATGCATAATAAAAATTAGCATAATCGGAGAACGACCATGCCCACTTTTAAAAAAAAATTTTTTTTTAAGTCAAATTTTAACAAAAAATTTAATATCTTTACAGTATATAAGTAAATTATGTCAAAATTCAACTCCAGTAATGATATGGTGCAAAAAATTGCAAAAATAAAAGAAAATTTCAAAATGGGCATGGCTCCGCCCTTTTTCATTTAATTTGTCTAGGATACTTTTAATGCTATAAGTCGAACAAAAATTTACCAATCCTTGTGAAATTTGGTAGGGGCTTAGATTCTGGGACGATCATTTATTTCTTTGAAAAAGGGCGAAATCGGTTGAAGCCACGCCCAGTTTTTATACACAGTCGACCGTCTGTCCTTCCGCTCGGCCGTTAACACGATAACTTGAGCCAAAATCGATATATATTTTCTAAGCTCAGTTCACGTACTTATCTGAAGTCACTTTGTATTGGTATAAAAATGGCCGAAATCGGACTATGACCACGCCCACTTTTTCGATATCGAAAATTACGAAAAATGAGAAAAATGCCATAATTCTATACCAAATACGAAAAAGGGATGAAACATGGTAATTGGAATGGCTTATTGACGCAAAATATAACTTTAGAAAAAAACTTTGTAAAACGGGTGTGACACCTACCATATTAAGTAGAATGAAATGAAAAACCTTTGAAATATTGGCAGGAAAACTGTTCGTGGTATTATATATATAAATAAATTAGCGGTATCCAACAGATGATGTTCTGGGTCACCCTGGTCCACATTTTGTTCGATATCTGGAAAACGCCTTCACATATACAACTTTCACCACTCCCTTTTAAAAGCCTCACTAATACCTTAAATTTGATACCCATATCGTACAAACACATTCTAGAGTCACCCCTGGTCCAACTTTATGGAAATATCTCGAAAAGGCCTCCACATATAGAACTATGCCCCACGCCCTTTCAAAATACTCATTAACTCCTTTCATTTGATACCCATATCGTACAAATATATTGTAGAGTCACCCCTTGTCCATCTTTATAGCTATATCTCGAGAAGGCGTCCACCTATAGAGCTAAGGCCCACTCCCTTTTAAAATACTCATTAATACCTTTCGTTTGACACCCATATTGTACAAACGCATTCTAGAGTCGCATATTCATATCGTAAAACAAATTCTAGTTTCACCCCTGGTCCACCTTTATGGCGTTATCTCGAAACGGCGTCCACCTATGGAACTAAGGATCACTCCCTATTAAAATACTCATTAACGCCTTTTATTTGATACCCATATCGTACAAACACATTCTAGAGTCACCCCTGGTCCACCTTTATGGCGATATCTCGAAAAGGCATTCACCTATAGAACTAAGGGCCACTCTCTTTTAAAATGCTCATTAATCCCTTTCATTTGATACCCATATCGTACAAACAAATTCTAGGGTCACCCCTGGTCCACCTATATGGCGATATCTCGAAACGGCGTCCACCTATGGAACTAAGGATCACTCCCTTTTAAAATACTCATTAACACCTTTCATTTGATACCCATATCGTACAAACAAATTCTAGAGTCACCCCTGGTCCACCTTTATGCCGATATCTAGAAAACGCGACCACCTATACAGCTACCACCACTCGCTTTTAAAACCCTCATTAATACCTTTAATTTGATACCCATATCGTACAAACACGTTCTAGAGTCACCCCTGGTCCACCTTTATGGCGATATCTCGAAAAGGCGTTCACCTATAGAACTAAGCCCCACACCCTTTCAAAATACTTATTAACTCCTTTCATTTGATACCCATATCGTACAAATATATTCTAGAGTCACCCCTTGTCCACCTTTATGGCGATATCTCGAAAAGCGTCCACCTATAGAACTAAGCCCCACGCCCTTTCAAAATACTCATTAACTCTTTTCATTTGATACCCATATCGTACAAATATATTCTAGAGTCACCCCTATCCACCCAAAGTCACCCAAATCCTATGGAACTAAGGATCACTCCCTTTTAAAATACTCATTAATACCTTTCATTTGATACCCTAATCGTACAAACAAATTCTAGAGTCACCCCTTGTCTACCTTTATGCCGATATCTCGAAAAGGCGACCACCTGTACAACTACCACCACTCCCTTTTAAAACCCTCATTAATACCTTTAATTGGATACCCATATCGTACAAACACATTCTAGAGTCACCCCTGGTCCACCTTTATGGCGATATCTCGAAAAGGCATCCACCTATAGAACTAAGGCCCAATCCCTTTTAAAATACTCATTAACACCTTTCGTTTGATACCCATATTGTACAAACGCATTCTATAGTCACCCCTGCCCCACCTGCCCATACTTATTTCGTTCGAGCGTACCGCCGACTTCATCGTCACCGAAAAACGCACTTTCATAAACTTCAAAAAAGGAAAGTGGGAAGAATATAAATCTGCAACAGACAGCAGCTTTGCTGCCCTCCCTATCCCGACTGATGCCCGTCAAGGGGAGCGTGCCTTCCGTAAGGTCATTGAATCCGCCTCGGCACATTTTATTCCCGCCGGGAGAATTCCCGAAATCCGGCCCCACTTCCCGGCGGAGGCCGCGAGCTTAGCGAGGAAACGCGACCTTATAAGACAGCTTGATCCAGGCGACCCCCAAATAAGGGATATAAACTAACGCATCAGATTGCTTGTGGACGAGCACAAGCGGGCGAAATGGGAAGAGCACCTAAGAGGTTGTAAACTCTCTACCACCACCGTAAAGTCCCTATCGAATCCGACTAAGCACAAAGACAAAGTTTCCATCGCCTTTGGCGATAAGGTGCTGTCGGATGCGAAAAAATGCGCGAGCGCTTTCTGCCGACAATATATAATGCATCCTACGGTTGACAAAGATAGACGGAGAGCCAATAGACACGCACATAAACACAAATTCAGCACGTCACCAGTCACCATCACCGCTAGAGAGGTTGAGGACGCCATTGGTCGCGCTAAACCATCCAAAGCAGCGGGCCCAGACGGCATAGCCATGCCGATGCTTAAAACCCTAGGGAAAGAGGGTTTCAAATATTTAGCGCATGTCTTCAACTTGTCTCTTTCCACCTTTGTCATACCCGAGAAATGGGAAATGGCCAAGGTGGTCCCGCTATTAAAGCCTGGGAAACCAGCTAACATAGGTGAGTTATATCGTCCGATATCTCTCCTATCGCCAGTGGCAAAGACGCTTGAAGCCATTTTGCTCCCTTATTTCCAAGCACATTTGCAGCTAGCCCCTCATCAGCATGGCTTCAGAAAACTCCATAGCGCTACCTCCGCGCTAAATGTCATTAGCACCCAGATAAATTGCGGTTTGAATCAATACCCCATCATAGAACAGTACTCGTCGCGCTAGACCTGTCAAAAGCCTTTGATACGGTCAACCATGGCTCGTTACTGCAAGACCTGGAAGGGTCTACCCTTCCCCCATGTCTTAAAAAGTGGACCGCAAATTATCTGGGTGGTCGGCAGGCATCGGTGCAATTCAGAAACGAAACATCAAAACCAAGGAGAATTAAACAGGGGGTGCCACAGGGTGGTGTCCTATCCCCACTTTTGTTTAATTTCTACATATATAAGCTACCTTCACCACCGGAAGGAGTCACAATCGTTTCCTACGCCGATGACTGCACAATGATGGCCAAAGGCCCAGGCCCATAGATCGATGAGCTATGCAATAAAATAAACGGCTATCTCCCTGATCTATCCAGTTTTTTAGCCTCGCGAAACCTGGCATTGTCACCGACTAAATCTTCCGCGACCTTACTTAAAACATGGGCGCCCCAAATGTCGACCATATTGAACATCCACGTCGATGGCACTACGCTACCGACTGTCCTACACCCCAAAATCTTGGGTGTGACGTGTGATCAGGATCTACATTTTGATGCGCACGCAACCGCAATTGTTCCGAGAATTCAGAGCCGTAATAAAATCCTCAAATCCCTTGCTGGCAGTACCTGGGGAAAAGATAAAGAAACGCTCATGACCACATACAAAGCAATTAGCCAGCCGATTACTTGCTACGCGTCACCCATATGGTCGCCAAGCATAAAAACTACCCACTGGAAGAAACTACAGGCCTGCCAAAATACTGCTCTCAGAATCGCCACGGGCTGTCTTCTTATGTCCCCAGAACACCATCTGCACAATGAGGCGAGAATCCTCCCAATCAGGGAGAGAAATGAGATGCTGACCAAACAGTTTCTGTTGAATACCCAGAAACCTGGGCATCCCAACAGACATCTGATTGACGAACCAGCACCGCCTAGGGGCCTAAGGAGTCATCTCCGTAAGCATTTTGAGGAAATACGGCACCTGAGAACCCAGCCGTATGAAGCGAAAAAACACAAGCAGGTCCTTGGTGAACTCCATAGACAGGCGTCGGACCTTTATGTCGGGAATTGCCCGGTGAATCCAGTACTTGAAGAAAAATATCCAGAACTCGCGGAAGAGGAACACATACTCCCCAGGGAAACGCGTGTCACTCTTGCTCAACTTCGTTCTGGATACTGTAACAGGTTAAACTCTTACCTATCCAGAATCAACCCCGACATACAAAATGTATGCCCCGCTTGCAATGTGTCCCCACATGACACCAACCATCTCTTTAATTGTAATGTGGAACCAACGCCTCTAACACCCCTTTCCTTATGGTCCACTCCTGTTGAAATGGCAAGTTTCCTTGGACTTCCGTTAGAGGATATTGATGACAATTTGTGATCGGTCGCGGCTATTAGGTGGGGCGAGCATTGCTACAACAACAACAACAACATAGTCACCCCTGGTCCACCTTTATGCCAATATCTCGAAAAGGCGACCACATATACAACTACCACCACTCCATTTTAAAACCCTCATTAATACCTTTAATTTGATACCCATATCGTACAAGCACATTCTAGAGTTACCCCTGATCCACCTTTATGGCGATATCTCGAAAAGGCGTCCACCTGTAGAACTAAACCCCACTTCCTTTTGAAATACTCATTAACACCTTTAATTTGATACCCATATCGTACAAGCACATTCTAGAGTCACCCCTGGTCCACCTTTATGGCGATATCTCGAAAAGGCGTCCACCTGTAGAACTAAACCCCACTCCCTTTTGAAATACTCATTAACACCTTTCGTTTGATACCCATATTGTAAAAACGCATTATAGAGTCACCCCTGGGCCTCCTTTATGGCGATATCTCGAAACGGCGTCCACCTATGGAACTAAGGATCACTCCCTTTTAAAATACTCATTAACACCTTTCATTTGATACCCATATCGTACAAAGAAATTCTAGAGTCACCCCTGATCCACCTTTATGGCGATATCCCTAAATGGCGTCCACCTATAGAACTATGGCCCACTCCCTCTTACCCTCGGGTTCCCCTCGGTTCATTTTCCTACATGGTTATTTTCGCTTATGTTGCCACCATAGCTCTCAACTGAGTATCTAATGTTCGGTTACATTCGAACTTAACCTTCCTTACTTGTTTAAATTTGACTTAAACACATTTTTTTTTTAAGTGGGCGTGGTAATTTTTATTAAGCATACATATAGAAATAGCAGCAACGTTCCTGCCAAATTTCATCACGATATCTTCAACGACTGCCAAATTACAGCTTGCAAAACATCTAAATGTCCTTCTTTTAAAAGTGGGCGGTGCCACGCCCATTGCCCAAGCGTCATACGTTCAACTCACCTACCAAGTTTCATTGCTTTATCCGTCTTTGGTAATGAATTACCGCACTTTTTCGATTTTTCGAAATTTTCGATATCGAAAAAGTGGGAGTGGTTATAGTCCGATATCGGTCATTTTAAACAGCGATCTGAGATGAGTGCCCAGGAACCTACATACCAAATTTCATCAAGATGCCTCAAAATTTACTTAAGTTATCGTGTTAACGGACGGACGGACATGGCTCAATCAAATTTTTTTCCGATACTGATGATTTTGATATATGAAAGTCTATATCTATCTCGATTCATTTATACCTGTACAAACAACTGTTATCCAATCCAAGTTAATATACTCTGTGAGCTCTGATCAACTGAGTATAAAAAATACAAACAAAAAACAAGTAAGGAAGGTTAAGTTCGGGTGTAACCGAACATTACATACTCAGTTGATAGCTATGGTGGCAACATAAAGGAAAATAACCATGTAGGAAAATGAACCGAGGGCAACCCTGTAAAGTGTTTGTATGACTTGTGTATCAAATGAAAGGTATTAAATAGTATTTTAAGAGGGAGTGGGCCATAGTTCTATAGGTGGACGCCATTTAGGGATATCGCCATAAAGGTGGATCAGGGGTGACTCTAGAATGTGTTTGTACGATATGGGTATCAAATTAAAGGTATTAATGAGGGTTTTAAAAGGGAGTGGTGGTAGTTGTATAGGTGGTCGCCTTTTCGAGATATCGGCATAAAGGTGGACCAGGGGTGACTCTAGAATGTGTTTGTATAATATGGCTATCAAAGGAAAGGTGTTAATGAGGGTTTTAAAAGGGAGTGGTGGTAGTTGTATAGGTGGTCGCCTTTTCGAGATATCGGCATAAAGGTGGACCAGGGGTGACTCTAGAATTTGTTTGAACGATATGGGTATCAAACGAAAGGTGTTAATGAGTATTTTAAAAGGTAGTGGGCCTTACTTCTATAGGTGGACACCTTTTCGAGATATCGCCATAAAGGTGGACCAGGGGTGACTCTAGAATGTGTTTGTACGATATGGGTATCAAATTAAAGGTTTTAATTAATGAGGGTTCTAAAAGGGCGTGGGGCTTAGTTCTATAGGTGGACGCCTTTTCGAGATATCGCCATAAAGGTGGACCAGGGGTGACTCTAGAATGTGTTTGTATAATATGACTATCAAAGGAAAGGTGTTAATGAGGGTTTTAAAAGGGAGTCGTGGTAGTTGTATAGGTGGTCGCCTTTTCGAGATATCGGCATAAAGGTGGACCAGGGGTGACTCTAGAATTTGTTTGTACGATATTAAGGTGGGCCTTACTTCTATAGGTGGACGCCTTTTCGAGATATCGCCATAAAGGTGGACCAGGGGTGACTCTAGAATGTGTTTGTACGATATGGGTATCAAATTAAAGGTATTAATGAGGGCTTTAAAAGGGAGTCGTGGTAGTTGTATAGGTGGTCGCCTTTTCGAGATATCGGCATAAAGGTGGACCAGGGGTGACTCTAGAATTTGTTTGTACGATATTAAGGTGGGCCTTACTTCTATAGGTGGACGCCATTTAGGGATATCGCCATAAAGGTGGATCAGGGGTGACTCTAGAATGTGTTTGTACGATATGGGTATCAAATTAAAGGTATTAATGAGGGTTTTAAAAGGGAGTGGTGGTAGTTGTATAGGTGGTCGCCTTTTCGAGATATCGGCATAAAGGTGGACCAGGGGTGACTCTAGAATGTGTTTGTATAATATGGCTATCAAAGGAAAGGTGTTAATGAGGGTTTTAAAAGGGAGTGGTGGTAGTTGTATAGGTGGTCGCCTTTTCGAGATATCGCCATAAAGGTGGGCCAGGGGTGACTCTAGAATGCGTTGGTACAATATGGGTATCAAACGAAAGGTGTTAATGAGTATTTCAAAAGGGCGTGGGCCTAGTTCAATATGTGGACACCTTTTCGAGATATCGCCATAAAGGTGGACCAGGGGTGACTCTAGAATGTGTTTGTACGATATTGGTATCAAATTAAAGGTATTAATGAGGGTTTTAAAAGGGAGTGGTGGTAGTTGTATAGGTGGTCGCCTTTTCGAGATATCGGCATAAAGGTGGACCAGGGGTGACTCTAGAATTTGTTTGTACGATATTGGTATCAAATTAAAGGTATTAATGAGGGTTTTAAAAGGGAGTGATCGTTAGTTCCATAGGTGGACGCCGTTTCGAGATATCGCCATAAAGGTGGGCCAGGGGTGACTCTAGAATGCGTTGGTACAATATGGGTATCAAACGAAAGGTGTTAATGAGTATTTCAAAAGGGCGTGGGCTTAGTCCTCTAGGTGGACGCCTTTTCGAGATATCGCCATAAAGGTGGACCAGGGTGACTCTAGAATTTGTTTGTACGATATGGGTATCAAATGAAAGGTGTTAATGGGTATTTTAAAAGGGAGTGATCCTTAGTTCCATAGGTGGACGCCGTTTCGAGATATCGCCATAAAGGTGGGCCAGGGGTGACTCTAGAATGCGTTGGTACAATATGGGTATCAAACGAAAGGTGTTAATGAGTATTTCAAAAGGGCGTGGGCCTAGTTCTATATGTGGACGCCTTTTCGAGATATCGCCATAAAGGTGGACCAGGGGTGACTCTAGAATGTGTTTGTACGATATTGGTATCAAATGAAAGGTGTTAATGAGTATTTTAAAAGGGAGTGATCCTTAGTTCCATAGGTGGACGCCTTTTCGAGATATCGCCATAATGGTGGGCCAGGGGTGACTCTAGAATGCGTTTGTACAATATGGGTATCAAACGAAAGGTGTTAATGAGTATTTCAAAAGGGCGTGGGCTTAGTTCTCTAGGTGGACGCCTTTTCGAGATATCGCCATAAAGGTGGACCAGGGGTGACTCTAGAATGTGTTTGTACGATATGGGTATCAAATTAAAGGTATTAATGAGGGTTTTGAAAGGGAGTCGTGGTAGTTGTATAGGTGGTCGCCTTTTCGAGATATCGGCATAAAGGTGGACCAGGGGTGACTCTAGAATTTGTTTGTACGATATGGGTATCAAATGAAAGGTGTTAATGAGTATTTTAAAAGGGAGTGATCCTTAGTTCCATAGGTGGACGCCGTTTCGAGATATCGCCATAAAGGTGGGCCAGGGGTGACTCTAGAATGCGTTGGTACAATATGGGTATCAAACGAAAGGTGTTAATGAGTATTTCAAAAGGGCGTGGGCATAGTTCTATATGTGGACGCCTTTTCGAGATATCGCCATAAAGGTGGACCAGGGGTGACTCTAGAATTTGTTTGTACGATACGGGTATCAAATGAAAGGTGTTAGTGAGTATTTTAAAAGGGAGTGATCCTTAGTTCCATAGGTGGACGCCGTTTCGAGATATCGCCATAAAGGTGGGCCAGGGGTGACTCTAGAATGCGTTGGTACAATATGGGTATCAAACGAAAGGTGTTAATGAGTATTTCAAAAGGGCGTGGGCTTAGTTCTCTAGGTGGACGCCTTTTCGAGATATCGCCATAAAGGTGGACCAGGGTTACTCTAGAATTTGTTTGTACGATATGGGTATCAAATGAAAGGTGTTAATGAGTATTTTAAAAGGGAGTGATCCTTAGTTCCATAGGTGGACGCCTTTTCGAGATATCGCCATAATGGTGGGCCAGGGGTGACTCTAGAATGCGTTTGTACAATATGGGTATCAAACGAAAGGTGTTAATGAGTATTTCAAAAGGGCGTGGGCTTAGTTCTCTAGGTGGACGCCTTTTCGAGATATCGCCATAAAGGTGGACCAGGGGTGACTCTAGAATGTGTTTGTACGATATGGGTATCAAATTAAAGGTATTAATGGGGGTTTTGAAAGGGAGACGTGGTAGTTGTATAGGTGGTCGCCTTTTCGAGATATCGGCATAAAGGTGGACCAGGGGTGACTCTAGAATTTGTTTGTACGATATGGGTATCAAATGAAAGGTGTTAATGAGTATTTTAAAAGGGAGTGATCCTTAGTTCCATAAGTGGACGCCGTTTCGAAATATCGCCATAAAGGTGGACCAGGGTTGACCCTAGAATTTGTTTGTACGATATGGGTATCAAACGAAAGGGGTTAATGAGCATTTTAAAAGGGAGTGGGCCTTAGTTCTATAGGTGAACGCCTTTTCGAGATATCGCCATAAAGGTGGACCAGGGGTGACTCTAGAATGCGTTTGTACAATATGGGTATCAAACGAAAGGTGTTAATTAGTATTTCAAAAGGGCGTGGGTCTTAGTGCTATAGGTGGTCGCCTTTTCGAGATATCGGCATAAAGGTGGACCATGGGTGACTCTAGAATTTGATTGTACAATATGGGTATCAAATGAAAGGTGTTAATGAGTATTTTAAAAGGGAGTGACGTGGACGCCGTTTCGAGATAACGCCATAAAAGTGGACCAGGGGTGACCCTAGAATTTGTTTGTACGATATGGGTATGTGACTCTAGAATGCGTTTGTACAATATGGGTATCAAATGAATGGTATTAATGAGTATTTTAAAAGGGAGTGGGCCTTAGTCCTATAGGTGGGCGCCTTCTCGAGATATAGCCATAAAGGTGGACCAGGGGTGACTCTAGAATGTGTTTGTACGATATGGGTATCAAATTAAAGGTATTAATGAGGGTTTTAAAAGGGAGTGGTGGTAGTTGTATAGGTGGTCGCCTTTTCGAGATATCGGTATAAAGGTAGACCAGGGGTGACTCTAGAATTTGTTTGTACGATATGGGTATCAAATAAAAGGTGTTAATGAGTATTTTAATAGGGAGTGGGCCTTAGTTCTATAGGTGAACGCCTTTTCGAGATATCGCCATAAAGGTGGAACAGGGCTGACTCTAGAATGCGTTTGTACAACATGGGTATCAAACTAAAGGTGTTAATTAGTATTTCAAAAGGGCGTGCGGCTTAGTTCTATAGGTGGACGCCTTTTCGAGATATCGCCATAAAGGTGGACCAGGGGTGACTGTAGAATGTGTTTGTACGATATGGGTATCAAATTAAAGGTATTAATGAGGCTGTTAAAAGGGAGTGGTGGTAGTTTTATATGTGAAGGCGTTTTCCCGATATCGACCAAAATGTGGACCAGGGTGACCCAGAACATCATTTGTTGGATACCGCTAATTCATTTATATATATAATACCACGAACAATATTCCTGCCAAGATTTCAAGGGTTTTTTATTTCGCCCTGCAGAACTTTTTCATTTCATTCTACTAAGTATGGGAGGTGTCACACCCATCTTGTATATAATTATGCCTTTTTTTTAGTTTTTCGTAATTTTTGATATCGAAAAAGTGGGCTTGGTCATAGTCCGATTTCAGCAATTTTTTATACCAACACAAAGTGAGTTTAGGTAAGTACGTGAGCTGAGTTTAATAAAGATATATCGATTTTTGCTCAAGTTATCGTATTAGCGGCCGAGCGGAAGACAGACGGTCGTTTGTGTATAAAAACTGGGCGTGACTTCAACCGATTTCGCCCTTTTTCACAGAAATAAGTTACTGTCCCAGAATCTAAGTCCCTACCAAATTTCACAAGGATTGGTAAATTTTTGTTCGACTTATGGCAATAAAAGTATCCTAGACAAATTAAATGAAAAAGGGCGAAGCTACGCCCATTTTGAAATTTTCTTTTATTTTTCCATTTTGTTGCACCATATCATTACTGGAGTTGAATGTTGACATAATTTACTTATCTACTGTAAAGATATTAAATTTTTTGTTAAAATTTGACTTAAAAATTTTTTTTTAAAAGTGGGCGTGATCGTTTTCCGATTTTGCTAATTTTTATTAAGCATACAATAGTAATAGAAGTAACGTTGCTACCAAATTTCATCATGATATTTAACGACTGCCAAATTACAGCTTGCAAAATTTTGGTGGTTATAGTCCGATATTGTTCATTTTAAACAGCGATCTGAGATGAGTGCTCAGGAACCTACATACCAAATTTCATCAAGATACCTCAAAATTTACTCAAGTTATCGTGTTATCGGGCGGACGGACGGACGGACATGGCTCAATCAAATTTTTTTTGATCCTGATGATTTTGATATATGGAAGTCTATATCTATCTCGATTCCTTTATAGCTGTACAACCAACAGTTATCCAATCAAAGTTAATATGCTCTGTGAGCTCTGCTCAACTGAGTATAACAAGATTTACATTATGTACCTATTTATTATTAATTCGCCGTCCCTGGGATAAATAAGAAAAAAAGTGCCAAAAAACAAAAAACTGGCAAATACTAACCTTACCAACACTAAAGCGTTTTTTTTTTCTCCTTAATGGTTGGAAGACAGTTTATTTTTAATATCAGGCGTGTACGGCCTCAACATCTACAACTATGGCTCCTAGCTGGTAACTATTGAGCATGGGCGTAGTTGGATCCTGAACGGCCACTTCAGTTTAGATCATGTGGTCGACCTAAACTACTTCAACACGGCTTTGGCCAAATTAATGGAGTCAACAGAGCACGACATTACAAGCAGGGCTGTGCGAACTGTGTTACAAGTCGACCTGAATCAAACTAAGCTGCGCCTCGCCGAAAAACAGATAAGCAAATCACGAAGGGTACGTTCCATTGACTGGATTGGTTCTGCATGGAAGTGGATAGCTGGGTCTCCAGATTCAACGGATTGGGACTATATTCTTCGAAGCATGAATGACGTCATAATAAACAACAATCACCAGTAATGGGTTAACTAAAAACTATTCAGCGGTACCCGCGAGGGAATCGAGAAAGCAAACGAAGCGATTCTCCACATTAACGCTATAAGCAAAAACATTAGCGAGGAGAATATGGGGCTTCTGGACCTAAGTTCATTACCTTGAAGGAACAGGTGTCAGAAGTCGTCCAAGCGTGCCAAATGGCGAAATATAACGTAATTAACACAAATCTTCTTGATCGAGACGAGATAAGAAGGCTAATAATGGAGGAATTCCCTACCATATCAGAACACCATCGAATCCAAAGAGTACCGGTCATCCTCCGTGTATTCAAACGGTAGCACACGTTTTACGTACTCTTAACGCCAAAGGTAAAACTAGATGTCTACCGACTCCTAATAATACGGGCCCACTCCTAACAACACGTTGACCTCAGCTATAAAAAATGCCAATAAACGAAGTTGAAACGTTCGGACTGAATGCCCTTCGATCAGCAATACAACAATTTGCTCTCCCAAATCCCTCACCAAACTTCGGGAAAACGGGTGCCTAGCTAGGCTAGTTAAAGGTGGCGATGCCAAATGCCACTTTGAACCAGACAACACTAAAACCGTCGAGATGATCTCTGACTCAACAATATTTGTCACAACTTTGAAGGTCTATTAGAAGGAAGGAATTACTCCACATCCCTAAATGGAAAGTACGTCATTTTTTTGAACAACTAAACAGTCACGCTGGGAAATCAAACATTCACCAGCAAATAAGTACGCACAGCGCAGGCCCTGCCACCGCCGTTGGTAAACATCATGAGCTAAGGACTAACATTGAACCTTAATTATATTCACGAGTTTAGGATCGAAAATATTAATCAACTTAAACAACTTGGGTATACCTTTCACTAATTTTTGATGCTCTTGCCTTGGCCATACTGGCAGCCGTATGCTACATTATCTGGAGAAAACTCACTACTACAATCAACTTTCCTAGACTTAATCAGACCATAGATCAGGACCAGCCAAGCCATGCAAAGGATCCTTCTGAAAAAAGAGCTCATCTGCGGGACGCATATGTTTAAAAGGGGGGGGGGGGCGTACTTAACAAGGGGGCAGACACACTTACTTGTAAAATGTGCTGACACCACACTTCAACAAACACGAGCGAATCCATCGCATATATCGGATCAATTAATATCATATTGCGTAAGCAGACGAAACGCAATTCATGTGAACTGGAGCCTAAGCGATATGATATCAGTTATGCAGAAAAATCAAATCGTGTGATTTTCCACCCAAGCGAAAAAATATTATTTTGGCCAATCGTGGGAAGTGCAGTGACAGCAAATAAGAAATCAGTTATACTAATTTAGAAGCTTAGAGTTAGCTTTTAGTACAAAATAAAATTCATTTTGTTTTTGATCATCGAAGTAAATGGTAAATACACTAAAGAACCGAATCGATTAGTTTCATTCCTTATTTGCAATTTATAATGGGACATCGGGGCGGCCCCCAATTTAAATTTTTTGGAGCCCTAGTCCGTGGCCTCCTTAACTGGCGCACGAGCAGGTACCCATTGGCATGTGGGTCCTTCAAAAAGGACCTCCTTAAATGTGAGGTCCGTAGTGGTTAGTGTCAAGAAGTGATAGTGATGGTGGAGTGCTAAGGAAAAACGAAAATTTTTTTTAATAAAATAATCATGCCGATGAAGGAATAAAAAAGAGATGCAAGACCTCAACATAGATAATTTGAGGCTTTTACAGCCAATAACGAAAATATTGAAACCGCGATTCACTTTCGAGGGGACCCTCCGGTTATAACAATAGCTTAACTCTGCGATTCTCTTCTTGACCCTCCAGGGTATAAAAACTACTTTCCCCAGAAGAGGTAAAACGAATAAAAAAAAACAAGTGAATAACAAAAAGTTGAGTGAAAAGTGATGCTGCAACCAATAAATTACTACGTCCTATCCAAAAAGCCGTCAGAGGGCTATACAGGAATAATATCAAAAGAAGCGAGCCTGTGACCCCAAAGATCCTCTGGTGCGCGAATAAAATTTAACACGAAAACTGAAACATTTGATAAGCAAATTATCCTACGTATTTATTCACTTATCAAATGTTTCACTTTTCGTGTTAAATTTTATTCGCGCTCCAGAGGATCTTTGGGGTCAGAGGCTCGCTTCTTTTGATATTATTCCTTTATAGCCCTCTGAGGGCTTTTTGGATAGGACTTAGTAGTTTATTGGTTGTAGCATCACTTTTCACTCAACTTTTTGTTATTCACTTGTTGTTTTTATAAGTGAATTATCCACTATTGCTATTCCGAGTGCACGCATAATCACATTGGCTGGGTGAGTCCGTATACCTATACTTCTAAGACGGACCTCACCATACCGAAGGCCGAAAAATGGTTAACGACTTCTGCGACCGTGTGATGTACACAAAAAATTTTGCATGCAGTATGCACCTTGCCGCTCCCTTCAGGATTCGGCAAAAATCTCCTTTTGAAAAAGTTATCCTAAGGGTACCCATAAGAACACACTTGGGCCGGCTTATCCTTTTGTTGAGTTTCCAGGGTACACATCAGAACACACTGGAAACGGCCACTCGTTACTTGCGATACTTTCAGCGTACCCATAAGAACACGCTAAAGATTTTCAATATGTCCAGAGCGTAGGTGGCCTTCTATCTGTATGTCGACGACTAAAAAGGAATTACACAGCGTTCCATGACCAAAAATTTAATTAAAAACTAATGTACTGTGAAACGCCAACTTGGTACATGTCGCCGTTCCCATAAGAACACGGTAAAAGTTTCACAAATGTAACTAAACTCCATTTGTATGAATTAAGCGGGGTTTGCCCGTATTGCTTCAAATGTACGAAAACATTTAGTTGAAGCAATCCCCCTTAACTCATACAAATAAACAACATTAGTTAATTCGTTGTAGTTCTATAAATAGAACAAAAAACAGCAACAATACCTGTTTCTTCGAAACCGCCTTACCAACAAGCATATTTTTAACACATAATTACATACGAAGTATGAAGTGTGTAAAAGAATAAAATATGCGAAAAGGCAATTGGGAAAATCTTTACAACAAATCCCACTCCCGGGAGAAAATGCTTAGAAGAGATTTACAAGGTATAATCGAAACAGCTGTCGCATTGTCCATCCTGATGTCACGTTGTTTACATTTTTTCCAAATTATTAAAAGTAACTAAAGTCCTTTTTTCTTTGCAAGAAACTGTCAAAGTGTAAGGACAACTTTAAAACAAAAAGCAAACAAATCGTCTGTGCGATAAGGACTATCCTATCAGGTGATCGCGAACGCTAGTAAGTAACACAAAACAAATAATAAAAACAATTTTTAAAGAGCCACCGTGGGCCAAATTAAAATTAAAACATAAATTTTTTACTACATATCAAACCTCATTTTTTTACATTCGAAATGCACGGTTTAACCACGAAAGTTAATGAACTTAATGGGGGACTCGATTCTCGAGCAGATTAGGCAGCTTGAGAAACGGTGTTGCTCTGAACTCTAGTCTAGGCAAAATTGGAGGCAATAACGAGGGTGTAGAACAACTAAGGACAACCTGCCAGGATCGATAAGCGATTGGGAAGAATATAACAGGGTAGCGTAAGAACGCAGCCACAGGAGGTACTTGCAGCGGTGCGAACACCACTGTCGGAACAGGAACTAAAAGATATTGGCAGATTTCCCGACTGCGTAAAGGAGTTGCATGTTTTGAAAGCAGCCCTTCTCAATACATCTCATGGATTCACAGCGTTGAATGAATTCTGTCGGTCTACGACGCATTCAAGGAGAAGACGCTGTATCGTGCCATCCTGCAACATATTAGGCATAAAATTCGTGTCGGTGCCGATGCAGCACTGGTAGCGTGTAATGTTTTCAAGAGCGATTGGGTGGAAATAAAAACAGTATATAGGGAGGATAAGCTACGAGTATATGGACGACATTATTGTCTTTGAAAAAAGTACTGACGAACATTTAGTAAATTTAAAGATAGTGTTTAAACGGCTTGCGGATGCTAATTTGAGAATGAATTTGGAAAAAACTAAATTTATGAGAACGGAAGAAGAATTTCTGGGATATGTAATCACATCCCACGGGATGAAGGCGGATCCATCAAAGGTCCAAGCTATAGAGAACCTCTCACCCCTAGAAACGATTAATGAACTAAAAATCTGTTTGGAAATGACGTCATATTAACGAAAGTTCATTTGCGGTTACACTAAGGTTGCTAAACCTTTGACAGATCCCGCATGCGGTGAGAATTCGCAGGTCAAGGCAAACCAATCTACAAGAGTGCGTATCAAAATGAATTCCGAGGCCCTTCAGACCTTCGATACCCTAAAAAACTACTCGTTGTCTCAGATATTCTCGCATTTCCAGATTTCGAAAAACCATTCAACCTTACCACCGACGCTTCAAACTATGCCATTGGTGGGGTGCTATCCCAAGGAGAAACAGGGAAAGATCGACCCATTGCCTACATCTCAAGATATTTAAATAGAATAGAGGAAAACTACTAGGGTAACCCTGGAATGTGTTTGTATGACATGTGTATCAAATGGAAGGTATTAAAGAGTATTTTAAGAGGGAGTGGGCCATAGTTCTATAGGTGGACGCCATTTAGGGATATCGCCATAAAGGTGGACTAGGGCTGACTCTGGAATTTGTTTGTACGATATGGGTATCAAATGAAAGGTCTTAATGAGTATTTTAAAAGGGCGTGGGCTTAGTTCTATAGGTGGACGCCTTTTCGAGATATCATCATAAAGGTGGACCAGGGGTGACTATAGAATTTGTTTGTACGATATGGGTATAAAATGAAAGGTGTTATTGAGTATTTCAAAAGGGCGTTTGCCTTAGTTCAGTAGGTGGACGTCTTTTCCAGATATCGCCATAAAGGTGGACCAGGGGTGACTCTAGAATTTGTTTGTACGATATGGGTATCAAATGAAAGGTGTTAATGAGTATTTCATAAGGGAGTGGGCCTTAGTTCTATAGGTGGACGCCTTTTCGAGATATCACCATAAATGTGGACCAGGGGTGACTCTAGAATTTGTTTGTACGATATGGGTATCAAATGAAAGGTGTTAATGTGTATTTTAAAAGGGAGTGGTGTAGCATTATGCGTCATACCCATCTATGTAATACACTTGCGGCATTACGCATCATGAACCTCCATGCCAAATATATTTTAATAGCAATCATATTACAATATTATACAACATAAATTATTGAACTAACCCAGACGGTTAACTAACATCAATGGAATGCCGAATATGAAACCCGTGTCCGTTCACAGCTAATAAATTTTGCTTATTATTTACATACAACCAATTATGGGAACTAACCAAATTCCCGCATTGATCTGCTTAGGTTGCGAGACAGACATACAAACTTACATATATGCATAGCATTCACCAGACGTTGTGAGACAGGCATACAAACTTACATGTATGCCTAACATTAACCAAAGTACTTGAATTGATCTGCTGACATTGCTAACAATGTATACAAACCTACATGTATGGAGTCATGCATACAATTCTACATGTATACAAAGACTGTATGCAAACTTACATATATGCATACCCCATTACCAATGTACATATTTTTAGTTTATTAGTGTTAAGATTATTATGAATGTATAGGTTAAGTAAATTACTATAAAAGAGAAAGCAATTATTTAATAAAGAAGATTCATGTTTTGACTACGAACGTCTTAGCTTCTTTCATTTTTAAAATTAAAAACTTTTCAGTGGGCGTTATTTCTATAGGTGGAAGCCTTTTCGAGATATCGTCATAAAGGTAGATCAGGGGTGACTCTAGAATTAGTTTGTACGACATAGGTATCAAATGAAAGGTGTGAATGAGTATTTTAAAAGGGAGTAGGCCTTAGTTCTATAGGTGGACGCCTTTTCGAGATATCGCCATAAAGGTGACTATAATGTGTTTGTACGATATGGGTATCAAATTAAAGGTATTAATGAGGGTTTTAAAAGGGAGTGGTGGTAGTTGTATATGTGAAGGCGTTTTCGAGATATCGACCAAAATGTGGACCAGGGTGACCCAGAACGTCATAAGTCGGGTACCGCTAATTTATTTATATACGTAATACCACAAAGAGTATTCCTGCATGGCTTCCACGGGCTTTTGACTTCGCCCTGCAGAACTTTTTCATTTTCTTCTACTTAATATGGTAGGTGTCACACACATTTTACAAAGTTTTTTCTAAAGTTATATTTTGTGTCAATAAACCAATCCAATTACCATGTTTCATCCCTTTTTTCGTATTTGGTATAGAATTCTGGAAGGTTTTCATTTTTCGTAATTTTCGATTTCGAAAAAGTGGGCGTGGTCATAGTCGGATTTCGGCCATTTCTTATACCAATACAAAGTGAGTTCAGATAAGTACGTGAACTGAGTTTAGTAAAGATATATCGATTTTTTCTCAAGTTATCGTGTTAACGGCCGAACGGAAGGACAGGCGGCCGACTGTGTATAAAAACTGGGCGTGACTTCAACCGATTTCGCCCTTTTTCACATAAAACAGTTATCGTCCTAGAATCTAAGCCCCTACCAAATTTCACAAGGATTGGTAAATTTTTGTTCGACTTATGGCACTAAAAGTATCCTAGACAAATAAATTGAAAAAGGGCGGAGCCACGCCCATTTTGAAATTTTCTTTTATTTTTGTATTTTGTTGCACCATATCATTACTGGAGTTAAATGTTGACATAATTTACTTATATACAGTAATGATATTGAATTTTTTGTTAAAATTTGACTTTACAATTTTTTTTTTAAGTGGGCGTAGTAGTTCTCCTATTTTGCTCTTTTTTATTAAGCATACATATACTTATAGGATTAACGTCCCTGCCAAATTTCATCATGATATCTTCAACGACTGCCAAATCACAGCTTGCAAAGCTTTTAAATTACCTTCTTTTAAAAGTGGGCGGTGCCACTCCCATTGTCAAAAATTTTACTAATTTTCTTTTCTGCGTCATACGTTCAACTCACCTACCATGTTTCATCGCTTTATCCGTGTTTGGTAATGAATTATCGCACTTTTTCGGTTTTTCGAAATTTTCGATTTCAAAAAGTGGACGTGGTTATAGTCCGATATCGTTCATTTTAAACGGCAATCTGAGATGAGTGCCCATAAACCTACATGCCAAATTTTATCAAGATACCTCAAAATGTACTCAAGTTCCCGTGTTAACGGACGGATGGACGGACGGACGGACATGGCTCATTCAAATTTTTTTCGATACTGATGATTTTGATATATGGAAGTCTATATCTATCTCGGTTCCTTTATACCTGTACAACCAACCGTTATGCGATCAAAGTTATTATACTCTGTGAGCTCTGCTCAACTGAGTATAAAAATTAATTAAAAATTAATTAAACAAATAAAAAATTTTCTGAAGAATTAAAATTTAATTTACAAAAAAAAAAAGAAAAAATTTAAAGTCTACAAAAAAACCATAAAATCAAATAAAATTAAAAACTAAAAACTACACAAAAAAATGTTCTTTAGAAAACTATAAAATCTACAAAAAAAAATACAAATTTAGAAAAACTAGAAAAAATACAAAATTTAAAACAACTACCAAAAAAAAATTACAAAATTTAAAAATTTTTACAAAAATACACAAACGAAAATGAATTAAAAAAAACTATTAAAACATGTAAAATATACAGAAACTTTTAAACATTTTCAACAAAAAAAAAATCTACAACAAAAATTATTAAATCGTCGAATATACAAAAATTTCTAAAATCAGAACAAATACGGTAGTGATGGTAGTTTTTTTCGGCAGTGGCTAGTGAAAAATTATTATTTAAAAGACATGTAAAAAACATACAGACACGTAAAATACAAAAACTAATTAAAAGACGGAAATAATAAGAAATTTTTGAACTAATAATAAAAGAAACTAAACGGCAGCAGAAATAATATAATTGTGGAAAAAACAGCAAAACATAAAAAATTCAAATAATTACTTTCGAAGACTGTACCAAACAATTTTTTTTAAAATGGCACTAGCCACGCCATCATACCGGCAAACCACCGTACACCAAAAAATAACGAATAGCGGAAAACAAGTGACACCATAAAGCAGCAGCAGAACAGCAAGCGCAGCAGCAGCAGCAAAACAGCAACATAACAGCAAGCGGTAACGAAGCGCAGCAGCAGTTTGTATGAAATGATTTTTGCATTATATACATTATATTAAAATCAATTAAACTTACATTTTTGTCAATTTCCATTGAATATTCATCACATTTTCTATCATATTAAAAAAAAGGAAAAAAATTATTTAATTTTAACCTTTTTCTGAATTTTCGATATCTACATAATAATAGATTTCATGTTATATTTCCAATTTTCAAAAATTACCGTACTTATTACCATACTTATTCAATTACATTAAACAAAAAAATTTTTTAATACAAACAACCATTTTCTTGATATATATATGTGCAAAATGCGTAAAGGTCAGGCGGGACAGAGTCGGACGAAAACAGAAACTTTTTTTAATCATAATAAATGCTGGTTTTTGGCTATTATAGCATTTGCTGAAATTAAATAAATTTTTAAAAGTTTTCTAGTTTTAGTCCCACTCTGCCCTACAGTGGGCTCCTTCAAAAAAAATACAAACAAAAAAATTTTTTTTTTTACTTTTCGTAAGCGGTGCGTTGCACTTTAAAAAATAACATGATTACAATTTTTCTTTAAAGCGGTGGTTCCGTAAATAACCAAAGAGATTTTTTTTGCGTAAACGGTGGTTCCGTGAAAAATCAATGATATTATTTTGACTTTAAAGCGGTGCGTCCGTGTATATATATGGCATATTTTTTTTTTATCCCGGTCCGTCCGAGGACATTTATATTACAAGTTTGAAAAGACGCGGTGCGCCCGTATCTATAAAAATAAAATCATACAATTTTGACTTTAAACGGTGCGTCCGTGAAAAAACATAGTTTGATAATACTTTGGCTTTCTTTTAAAATATATATTTTCACAAATTTCTTTTAAAAAAAAAATATTTTCATAAAATTCCTTCAAAAATAATTCTTTCAGTTTTACTCTCTCAAATCCCACTTGTTTTTCAATTCTGCATAACTTTTCAAATCAAGCATAATCCACTCTCGGATAATTCTCGCATTCCAATTCAATTTCCTTTAAATTTAATTCCTATTCAATCTTCATAAACAAATTCCACATATCTTACTTCAATAAAACTTTAATATTTCGTCTTTCCGTTTCAATACGTATGGACCTAAGGAACGGGAAGGTGGTTTCTAAACATTCACATCCAGATTTAAATTCTAAAATATCAGAGCAAGATTTAGATTTCACTAACGCAGAACAAGATTTAGATTCCAATAATTCAGATTCTGATTCAGCTTCATGTGAATCGTCAACTGATACCTTAACAAGTGAACATAATAAATTATCCCTGAGTGCAGACTTTTTCGATTTTGCTGATCAACCTGTAATTCCAAATTCTAGTTTTTCTATTCAAACTCCGATTCTTAACGTTACAACCATGGCCACAATCGAGGAGAAAAAATCGTTTAGTAGTACGTGTGCCTCGATTATGCGAGAAAACTACAGTGGAGACCCGTTAGCACTTGGCTCATTTATAAATAAGGTTGAATTAATGGAAGTATTCTCTAACGAAACTTTAACTCTGTCAGAAAACAACCACTTTTTGGTCATATAAATTTTTTTATTATTTGTAAATGTGCAGTTGGTACAAGTTGAATTATTATACCTTTTAAAAATTTGCAAATGTGCAAAAACCCCAAGACTTTTTTACATAAAACCAGTATAAGTGAATTTTTACGGAACTGAACCGACTTGGTTTTAATTTGTGCGCGACCAATCCTCAGTTAAATTTGTTGCAAACAAAAAGAAAACGCGCGTGAACGCAAGGTGATTAAATTAACCTTTTGCATATTCCATTTGGTGGTGGACAAAATACAATTTATATTTAACGTAAAGTGCACCATGCTCTGTAAAATAAAACTGTAAATCGCAAAAAAAACCCATTTCTTGGTGATACGTAATCCCGCAAGTTCAGCAAAGTTTCTTACATAATTTCAATTTTCTTTGTGCAAATCAACAACTTTGGCTTTCTTTGAGCGTTAATATAATTCGATAAATTTGCGATAATCTTATTATTGTCATTTCTGCATTGTAATATAATTTTATAAAACTGCGATAATCCTATTCTTTCCATCTTGTGAAAAGAAAGTGCGAACTATAGATTGCGGAAGCAATACAAGCTTGTGAGAAGAAAAGTCATCTGGAAACACGCAATAAAATAGTATTTTACTTTAAACTACAAGAGTCTGATTGAGTTCCTTAGAATTAACTAACTTTCGATAAACAGAAAGTGAAATATCGCAGCTGAAGTCCTTTGCCATATCGCATCCCTTTGTACAAAGTGCTGCTATCAACGGCAAGTATTTAGGCAATTCAGCTCGGCTACTCAGTTGCACAAAACCAGGTGAAGCTTCGGATAAGCAATAATCCTCGTGCTAAGATACAGCCAACCAGCGAACCAAGCTTTCGGGCAGATATCAGCATATTACAGCCAGTTACAACTTCGAATAATATACAATACCGGATTCCGAATAATTGTGAAGCAGTCATTACTCGCTCGTACCGGATTGTCGTTATTACTTTCCTTCAGAGTTCCAACATCGGAAGGACGCTGCAACACCACCACCATCTCTATCTCTCCTAAAAGGGCATCCAAAACACCTGGGTAAGTCTCAAATAATTAATGGTCCTTCGAGCCGGCGATGATGGCGCCAACAAGTCTCGACAGACAGTTGGGATCCCATATTAATATATCTGGTAACCTCGAAACTGCCGGAAAATACAGTTGCGCTTTGGGAGCAATCTTTAAGCTCCAGAAGAGACCTCCCGAACTGGTCCCAAATGGTTCAGTTTCTGACTACTCGCTACGAGATAGTGGAAAGGGTGGATCAATGGCGGCCCGCCAAATCCCGATACAATTCACCCTCCACCAATTTCTCAAAGCCTTCCTCAAGTCAAAACAATCCCCACTTCAGGCAGGCTCAAACCCCTAACCAAAACCGCAACCCCCCGCAGAACAACAACTACTCTCAAACTCGTACAAATGCTCATGTGGCCGAGCATCAAAAAGTATACGCCAGCAGAAAGTGCAAGCAGAACTGCCACACGCTACAAAGCTGCTTGCATTACAAAAAGCTGGCAATCCCTGAACGGAAAAAATTCGTGAGAGAAAGCAATCTCTGCGAAAACTGCCTGTCCCAAACCCACCTCGTAAAAGATTGCACAAGCCCAAGAACGTGTCTCTACTGCCAAGGTCGCCACAACTCCACCCTCCACGATACCGGAATATCACACCAAACCAATGGCCCTCGAAGAGCGGCAACCCAAGTAGCAACTACTCAGGACATTACCAACCCAGATCCCAACGAGGAACTTCCCACCACCTCAAACGCTGCCCGCATCCAATCTTTGCATACAGAAAACGATAGCAAGATTATTCTCCCCACAGCGATAGTGTCCATAGAACACCGAGGGGACTGCTTCAGGCTCAGAGCCTTAGTGGATCAAGGGTCAGAACGTAGCTTCATCTCTTCGAAAGCTCAAATGAAGCTAGGCCTCCCATATACCCCCTCCCTATTTGAAGTATCGGGAATGGGAGGCGGAGTAGTACAAACCTACAACAAGCTATGCTCATTTACCCTAGTCTCAAACGATCACAAGGTGAAAATAAAGGCCCAGGCAATAGTGCTACCTCGGCTCACTAGGCATCTCCCAACACTCCGGCTAAATAACGACCAAATGCGTAAATGGTCCCATCTCAAGCTAGCAGACCAGAACACTCAGAACCCCTCCCAAATTGATCTGGTATTAGGCAGTGATCTTATCCCACAAATAATGCTAAATGGCATAGAAAAGATCTCCCCACACTGCTAGCTCAATACGACCAGGTA